>NW_015662288.1:196814-208791 GCF_001515625.1 Sinocyclocheilus rhinocerous | reverse complement strand
GATCCTAACAAACCATACATCAATGGAAAGCTTGTTTATTCAGCTTTTAGATGATGTAAACATCTCAATTTCAAAAAATTGACCCTTATGACTGGGTTTGTGCTCCAGGGTCACATATATTACTTTAATTTACACTACCATTCAAAAGTTTGGGCTCAGTGCGTTTTTTGAAGGATTTTACTACTTTTATTGAGCATGGATGCATTAAATTGATAGAAAGTGACAGTAAAGACTTTTATAATTTGACAAAATATTTCTATTTCAGGTAAATGCTTATTCATCAAGGAGTCCTGAAAAATAAAATGTATCACAGTTTCCACAATAATATGAAGCAGCACAACTGTTTTCAACATTGATAATAATCAGAAATGTTTCTTGAGCAGCAAATCAGCATATTAGAATGATTTCTGAAGATCATGTGACACTGAAGACTGGAGTAATGATGCTGAAAATTCAGCTTTGATCACAGAAATAAATTACATTTTAATATATATTCAAATAGAAAACAGCTATTTTAAATTCTAATAATATTTCACAATTTTAGTGTTTTTACTGTATTTTTGATCAAATAAATGGTAAGCATAAGAGAATTCTTTCAAAAATATTGAACTTTTGAACGGTAGTGTTCAAATACCTGTGTACATTTTATTTTTATTTGTAAACTTCTGTCAGTTCTATTATTTTTTTGGACATATTATGATATATAGTTTATACACTTATATAATTTTTAAATATATAATTGTATAATGTGTACTAGCTTTTTTTTTATAGTTTACAGTTTAATTTTTGGATTATTTTTAATGTATTTATTCATTTTCTGTTTGCCATTTTCCTAATTTAGTTGTTTAAATATTTTTATTCTACTACTACTACTCTGGACTTAAGTATGCCTGACATATAACTTTATTTTTACTTTTATTTGATTTATTTTTTATGTTCAGTATTGGATTGGTGTAATAAATTTTCTTCACGCTTATTTTGCCATCTACTATTTTTGTGTTTCATGACAAATAAAAAATACTGTCCTGTACATTAAATATAACTTTTACTACATCAAATTACAGTTTGTCAAAAAGATTTATTTCTAAGCCAACATGGATCTTCTGGATGCTTTGAACGTCCATCGTATCATTTTGCATGTTTCATGACGGTCTGCTCACCTTTCTTGTTCTTCTCTTTGGTGACCACGGTCATGGCCATAGTGTTGCCGGGCGCCTGCGGCTCGCTGGCTCCTCCTCCTGGCAGACGGCTGACCTGCAGCGACCAGAAGGCGCTCTTCAGAGTGTTCTTACAGCCGGTGTCTCTCCTCTCGCCCTCGCGACGCTTCTCCGCCAGAGACGCCAGCCAGTAATCCACCTGCAGACCGATGGCGTCCCCGCCGTGAGACAAGCTGGGACTCCTGAGACAGACACATCACATCACAACACAGCAGCGCAGCCAGACACTTACACAGTTGTGTTCTGCATTGCTAGATTTCTCTCTGATTGTTAAATTTCTACATTAAAAGTGCAGGAATAGGCAGTTTTGAAGCATTTTATTCTTCTTAAAAGGTTGGACCACCAATAAAAGTACTAACATTACTAAACTTAAAACGGAAATACATTTAAACTAAAGCTAAATAGAAATACAATAAAAAATAATTTAAAAAATGAAACATAACGCAAAATGACAAACTATAATCTAAAATTAAAAGTAAATATAAAAATAAAAGCTAATTCTAAATAACGTTATAATATTATAGTAAATAATAAATAAAATAACGCTGCAAAGCACACAGCATTAAACACAAAAACCCATTTCCACTGTGATAAATTAACTTAATGGCTATTTGGTCAGACATTTAACACATTTAAAATTAAAAATGCAAATGTTTTTTTTTTCAGTTTTCAATCACTTGAAATTCATTACTTCAGACTTATGTGCCTTTAGAAGCTTGCGTTCTGCAAGTGAACGTCGCTTTATTGTTCATCCCAAAGAAGCACAAAATCACTTTCACAGACTTTTACATTAACTGTTCCCTCCTGGTGGAATGACCTGCCCAACTCAGTCCCAGCAGCTGAGTCCTTTACCATCTTCAAGAATCGGCTAAAAACACATCTCTTCCATCTTTATTTGACCCTCTAACTCTAGCACTCTCTATTCTAATTCTATTCTTTATTAAAAAAAACGCCCCTTTTAGACTTGCACTCTATTCATTTACTAACTTTAAAATTAGTAATAATATAGTTATAATTAGGGATGCACGATATTATCGGACCATAATCGGCCGATAATGGCTTTAAATGTAAATATCGGCATTGGGGCCAGATATGAAAAATTATGCCGATATGTCCTGCCGATAAGAGGAATACATTAACTCACATGTGCTCAGGGTGTGCTAGCGATTAGATCACGTCAGCAGTGTGGCTCATTCTTGAAGCAAAGTTTGGCCTGAATGGTGATTAGATTCACTGTTTTGATCGCTGCATTTAAACTGAGAATGCAGGTACAGAATGAAGCGTTCGGTGTGTGATAGAGTAACAGTAACAGCACGTGCAGCGGCAGCCTCCCCCGGGTCCTAATGCCTGCTCTGTAAGGAGTTTTAATTCTGTAGGGGGCGCTGTTGGCCTACTTCTAATAAAATGAAAGCAAAATACACAAATAATATTTAGACTGTGTTTCTGATTAAATAAAGCAGTAATTGATGCCATAAAATCATGAGTATGTTTTGAGTATTTAAAGGTCAGAAGCTATAGCTTACAGGAACAAACAAAAAAAATCACAAACATGACACTTAAATTAATTAATTTAATATATACTGATTTATTCATTAATGTGCAATATGTTATATTTTTAAAACAAATTATGAGCTCTAAAAGATTTTCAGAATTTTTACAACTCTTTTGCTTTAGACCATTTACAAATGTTAAATCTTAAAATAAAATGTTAAGGTTACTACTGCATCTTTCTGAAAAAAATGCAGTGATTAATATATAGTTTATTTATAGTTATTTTTAAATATTCAATGTACTGTCATTATAAAAGAACTTTATTATTGTTTATTTAATTCTAACAAATAAGTTATTGTTAAAAACTAACCAAAATTAAAAATAATTATATATAGGTATAGCCATAATATTACATACATCGGTTATCGGCCAAAATTAGTTGAAAATTATCGGCATATCGGCAAAAGTCCAATATTGTTCATCCCTAATTATAATATTTACACATACCATTTTGTTCTTCTAAAAAGGTTGAACATTAGTAAAAGTTTAAGTTGAAGTATACTAATATTACAAAAACCTAAACTGAAATAAACTACTACTAAATTGAAATATTAAAAATAATGAATAATCAAAATGACAAAAAACTAAATGACTAAAACTATAAACTAAAATCAAAATAAAAAATGAATATAAAAATAAAAGCTAAGTTAAATTATTAATGAATACTATAATAGTATATAAACAATAGGCTACTTTCATGGGAAAAAAATTTAATAATCATCCCATCAATAAGAATTTAAATGTTGTATAAAACACGTATAGAGGCGATTGTGAATGGAGGTTATAATGTTGATTGCATTAGGATGGGTGATTATAGGGTGACGGGTTATTTAGGATAAAAAACAAACAAACAAACATTTGGTTGGTGTTCAATTTGTTGTGAATTTGTTATATTGTAAGGAATATATAAAAATATATAGATACAGATGCAATATAATATATTAAAAGATATACTGGAATGTTATAGAATTGTATATGGAGTGAGAAAAATAATAGGCTTTTGCTTCATCCCGCTCCTTTTCAGACATTTTGTAATGTACACCCTCTTATGGACGTGGGTTTTCTTTGGTGTTGCAACACATTTGTTGTGTTTGTATATTTTGTTTTATATTGTGCTTTGTTCAAAACAAAAAATTAAAATCAAATGAGAATTAAATCAATAGAAATCACATTATAGTAGCCAGAAATTGTTCAGAAATTGTTTTAGTTTTATTTACTAAAACAAAAACAGAAATAAATAAATGAATGCTGAATATAAATATTACAAAGAAAATAATTAAAATACAAATACCAATAAAAAAAATATATATATAAGCCAAAATTTTAATGAAAATTAAAAATATAAAAAATAAAAGCTAATTCAAAATATTAATAATACTAATACATATATTTGTGACCCTGGAGCACAAAAGCAGTCTTAAGTCGCTGGGGTATATTTGTAGCAATAGCCAACAATACATTGTATGGGACAAAATTATCAATTTTTCTTTTATGCCAAAAATCATTAGGATATTAAGTAAAGATCATGTTCCATGAAGATATTTTGTAAATCTCCTACCGTAAATATATCAAAACTTAATTTTTGATTAGTAATATGCATTGCTAAGAACTTCATTTGGACAACTTTAAAGATGATTTTCTCAATATTTAGATTTTTTTTGCACCCTCAGATTCCAGATTTTCAAATAGTTGTATCTCAGCCAAATATTGTCGTATCATAACAAACCATTCATCAATGGAAAGATTATTTATTCAGCTTTCAGATGATGTATAAATCTCAATTTTAAAAAATTTACCCTTATGACTGGTTTTGTGCTCCAGGGTCACATATTATATATAATTGTATATTAAGAGGTTGAACCACCAAAAACTACAGCTAAATGGTGACAAAGTTGGTTTCACATGGTTTCTACTGGGTTTAACAGTCGATCAGCTGGACTTCCAGGTGGTGGGTACTGAACAGGTAGACCACCTTGGATCAGCAAAAACCAGCCCGAGCTGCTTTATTCAGCACGACCTGCTTGCTCCAGCAGGATTAGCAAGTCATTCGTGAAACCTTGTGACGCTAGAAATTCCCTCAACAATGAGCCGATCCTGAAGTCACTCACCCCTGCACTGCCAAACCGCCGCCCATGGGTGTGTGTATATGTGTGTGTGTGTGTGTGTATTGTGTACCCGTCTGCGGTGGCTCTGATCGGTTGAATGTGTCTCTCCAGGCTCCGTCTAGAAAGGCTGCGCTGTAACGGTTGTCAAGGGCACCCAGGTGCTTAGCAACAGGATGAGAACCTGACCCAGTTTAAAGAAAGAAGAATACAAACAGAAACACTGAAATTAACATCCAAGAATATCCACATCAAAAAACAAAAAGAAATCATATCTATCTATCTATCTATCTATCTATCTGTCTGTCTGTCTGTCTGTCTGACACACACACACACACACACACACACACACACACACACTCATGTACCTGTCCTTGCCAGTCTGTGCCATTGATCAGGATGAGACTTTCAGGAAGAGCAGCATCAGATAACAGAATCTGATTCAACTGATCATAGACAGCCTTCCTGAGGACCTGCAAACACACACACACACACACACACACACAGCGATGAATCAGCCAAGCATGAATAATTCACAGTGACTCTGCAGAACAAGATGAAACACTGCATTAACATTCCTTATTTAAAAAGCAAAGAGAGCAAAGAATTTGAGGGAATCCGAGGAGAACTGTGTTTGGAGAAAGAGAGAAACCCTGTTTACACCTGTCAGTAAAGGCCATACATTACAGGAATAGTTCACCCAAAAATGAGAATTTCCTGAAAATGTCCTCACCCTGATGCCATCCAAGATGTAGATGAGTTTGTTTCTTCATCAGAACAGATTTGGATAAATTTAGCATCACATGACTTGCTCAGCAATGGATGCTCTGCAGTGAATGGGTGCCGTCAGAATGAGAGTCCAAACAGCTGATAAAAACATCACAATAATCCACAAGTAATCCACACCACTCCAGTCCATCAGTTAATGTCTTGTGAAGCGAAGATGCATGTTTGTAAGAAACAAATCCATCATTAGGATGTTTGTAACTTTAAACTGTTGCTTCTGGCTAAAATATGAGTCCATAATCCATAATAACACTTCCTCCAGTGAAAAGTTTCCTGTTGTCTCTCACATCAACACATATTTGTTTAGAACTGTTTTGGCTTGTAAACAGCGCTTGATCTGTGCAGATTTCTGTGCACGATTCCAACAAGATGACTTTTTCACTGGAGGAAGCATTATTATGGATTATGACGGAAGCAACGGTTTGAAGTTAAAATGTCTTAATGGTGGATTTGTTTCTTACAAACAAGCAGCTTTTCACTTCACAAGACATTAACTGATGGACTGGAGTGGTGTGGATTATTGTGATGTTTTTATCAGCTGTTTGGACTCTCATTCTGACGGCACCCATTCACTGCAGAGCATCGATTGCTGAGCAAGTGACGTAATGCTACAAACTCATCTACATCTTGGACGGCCTGAGTGTGAGTAAAGTTTCGTTTCTGGCTGAACCATTGCTAAATACAGACGTAAACTGAGTCTAAATCCTGGTACCTGTGTGCTGTGTCCGAGCTCTGGCGATCGCTCGCTGTCGGAGCTGTTGGCTCGTTCGCTCAGCGGTTTGGAGAGCTGTCGGTCTTTCACAGGAGTGCTGCGCTTACGGGGTGTGTGTCCTCCATCCAACCTACAACACACACACACACACACACACAGACACACACACACAGACACACACACACACACACACACACACACACACAGACACACACAGACAGACACACACTCACACACACGCACAGGCACACACGCACACAGACACACACACACACACACACACACACACACGGACAGACACACACTCACACACACGCACAGGCACACACGCACACAGACACACACACACACACACAGACACAGGCAGACACAGACACAGACACAGACACACACAGACACACACAGACAGACACACACTCACACACACACACACACACACACACACGGACAGACACACACTCACACACACGCACAGGCACACACGCACACAGACACACACACACACACACAGACACAGGCAGACACAGACACAGACACAGACACACACAGACACACACAGACAGACACACACTCACACACACACACACACACACACACACGGACAGACACACACTCACACACACGCACAGGCACACACGCACACAGACACACACACACACACACAGACACAGGCAGACACAGACACAGACACAGACACACACAGACACACACAGACAGACACACACTCACACACACACACACACACACACACACGGACAGACACACACTCACACACACGCACAGGCACACACGCACACAGACACACACACACACACACAGACACAGGCAGACACAGACACAGACACAGACACACACAGACACACACAGACAGACACACACTCACACACACACACACACACACACACACGGACAGACACACACTCACACACACGCACAGGCACACACGCACACAGACACACACACACACACACAGACACAGGCAGACACAGACACAGACACAGACACACACAGACACACACAGACAGACACACACTCACACACACACACACACACACACACACGGACAGACACACACTCACACACACGCACAGGCACACACGCACACAGACACACACACACACACACAGACACAGGCAGACACAGACACAGACACAGACACACACAGACACACACAGACAGACACACACTCACACACACACACACACACACACACACGGACAGACACACACTCACACACACGCACAGGCACACACGCACACAGACACACACACACACACACAGACACAGGCAGACACAGACACAGACACAGACACACACAGACACACACAGACAGACACACACTCACACACACACACACACACACACACACGGACAGACACACACTCACACACACGCACAGGCACACACGCACACAGACACACACACACACACACAGACACAGGCAGACACAGACACAGACACAGACACACACAGACACACACAGACAGACACACACTCACACACACACACACACACACACACACGGACAGACACACACTCACACACACGCACAGGCACACACGCACACAGACACACACACACACACACAGACACAGGCAGACACAGACACAGACACAGACACACACAGACACACACAGACAGACACACACTCACACACACACACACACACACACACACGGACAGACACACACTCACACACACGCACAGGCACACACGCACACAGACACACACACACACACACAGACACAGGCAGACACAGACACAGACACAGACACACACAGACACACACAGACAGACACACACTCACACACACACACACACACACACACACGGACAGACACACACTCACACACACGCACAGGCACACACGCACACAGACACACACACACACACACAGACACAGGCAGACACAGACACAGACACAGACACACACAGACACACACAGACAGACACACACTCACACACACACACACACACACACACACGGACAGACACACACTCACACACACGCACAGGCACACACGCACACAGACACACACACACACACACAGACACAGGCAGACACAGACACAGACACAGACACACACAGACACACACAGACAGACACACACTCACACACACACACACACACACACACACGGACAGACACACACTCACACACACGCACAGGCACACACGCACACAGACACACACACACACACACAGACACAGGCAGACACAGACACAGACACAGACACACACAGACACACACAGACAGACACACACTCACACACACACACACACACACACACACGGACAGACACACACTCACACACACGCACAGGCACACACGCACACAGACACACACACACACACACAGACACAGGCAGACACAGACACAGACACAGACACACACAGACACACACAGACAGACACACACTCACACACACACACACACACACACACACGGACAGACACACACTCACACACACGCACAGGCACACACGCACACAGACACACACACACACACACAGACACAGGCAGACACAGACACAGACACAGACACACACAGACACACACAGACAGACACACACTCACACACACACACACACACACACACACGGACAGACACACACTCACACACACGCACAGGCACACACGCACACAGACACACACACACACACACAGACACAGGCAGACACAGACACAGACACAGACACACACAGACACACACAGACAGACACACACTCACACACACACACACACACACACACACGGACAGACACACACTCACACACACGCACAGGCACACACGCACACAGACACACACACACACACACAGACACAGGCAGACACAGACACAGACACAGACACACACAGACACACACAGACAGACACACACTCACACACACACACACACACACACACACGGACAGACACACACTCACACACACGCACAGGCACACACGCACACAGACACACACACACACACACAGACACAGGCAGACACAGACACAGACACAGACACACTCACACACAGACACAGACACACACACGTCTGAGCTGTCTGAGGCTGAATGATCTGAGAGCTGGACGAGCCGCCCCTCCGTTAACACCACAGCTGGCATCACCGCGATCTTTACACCCTCACATATACTTTATAGATTACTCAGATTTATTCTCTGGCTTTTGGTGGCCAATTCTAGCCTGTCTTTTATTTTACTTTGGGCAACTTGATTGATATTGAGAGTTGATATGGAAAACCTTGAGAGTTGATATTTTGGAAAATCCTAGTGCCTACATTCAAATACATTATACATTTTTGGACTATATGTGACCCTGGACCACAAAACCAGTCTTAAGTGTAAATTTTTCGAAATTGGGATGTATACATCATCTGAAAGCTGAATAGATATGGTTTACATTGATGTATGGTTTGTTAGGATAGGACAATATTTGGCTGAGATACAACTATTTGAAAATCTGGAATCTGAGGGTGCAAAAAAATCTAAATATTGAGAAAATCATCTTTAAAGTTGTCCAAATTAAGTTCTTAGCAATGCATATTACTAATCAAAAATTAAGTTTTGATATATTTACGGTAGGAAATTTACAAAATATCTTCATGGAACATGATCTTTACTTAATATCCTAATGATTTTTGGCATAAAAGAAAAATCAATAATTTTGACCCATACAATGTATTTTTGGCTATTGCTACAAATATACCCCAGCGACTTAAGACTGCTTTTGTGCTCCAGGGTCACATATAGTATAAAATATAGACAGAGATAAGCATGAAATTGTAAAGAGAACAAAAAAAAGTTTGAATCCTTTCCTAAAATTGTAGTGGTACAACTAAATATAAAATAAAATATTCATATAAAATATTAATTTGTTAAACTTATAGTACACAAATATAAAATACAAAGAAAAAATATTCTACAAATTATTCAACATTACTCATCTTTGTTTGGTTAAACTCATTTTACTAAAATATAATTACAATGAAATAATTAAAACTAATAAATAAAAAAGTAATGAAAACAATATAACAAAATTTTTTTTTTATAAATAAAACCATGACAAAAACACCAAAATTCCTAAAGTAAAAACAAAAAATATATAAAACAGAAAATGACGAGGAGAACAAAAAAGTTTAAACCCTTTTACAATCCAAGCAGTCCATAGCAAACTACATACAAACTAAAATATATATATATATATATATATATATTATATTAAAATAAAAAATAGCATAAAAATGAAATTCTAAAAATACAAATATACTTAAAAATTCTATATTAAAAATATAATAGTTGCGTGTCGTTTTTATATTCTAAATAATTGAAATAATAGTTTAAGTGTTCCTTTAATCGGTGAAAGAAACTCATTTAGATTCTGAATTCTGATTCTTTATGTTTATTCCGAAAATTTGATATAAAAATCCAAGAGAGACAAAAAGTCCTTTAGTGCCTTCAAACGACGTGTTGTTACCGAGAGAAAAGATACGTTATACATTATACCTTATACATTTCTAATGTTTAAACACTTTCTTCTGAATCAGTTTTAATACACAGAGTCATGCTTTGCACTCTTTTTCCACGCATGCATGTGGTGCTTTCAGACTGCTCGGGTTTGCTGAGGAGCGTGGAGGAGCTCTGTCTGACAGTCATTGTGTTTTGTGATATATGTAGTGTCTGTACTCACAGGACTGAAGGGCTCTCTGCTCAGACTGCTTTTACTGTTCAAGCTGCCGATCTCCGTCTGAGAGCTCGACTGGGACATTCCCTCGAAGAACGGCCTGCGAAAGACACACAGAGAGAGGGATCTGTTAAAACATGAATAAAGGCAAACTCGCTCGGTCATTACTTACTGCTAAACTCAGAGCATCTGTCTGTGAGGCACAAAGATTAAAGAAGCTAAACACTAACTCAGCAGACAGCAGAGAACATCCAAACGGTAAACAACTTCAGAAAACATGAAATACAGCACACATCATACGGTCTCCTTTCATGGTGATTTTTGTTCATATTGATGCCTCATATATAAATGCAGAGATGCAAACAGGTAATAAGGAGGAAAAAAGGTGAGAACATCGTGCGGATCGGGGGCATGCTTTTAAAGATATTTGCTTTACATGCTCATTTGTAGTTACTTTAAGGTTTTTTTTATTTTTTATTAAGTAATGTCCAAAACGAATTTTTCACAATCAACATATCAAAATATCAACAAAATTACTATTTCCCCCTGACATATTCATGGTAATTATGTTTGCCGGTGCTTTGCGGTAAGCTTTAGCCTATTGATACTAAACAGCTACTAAACAGAGACGCTCTTGACAGTCGCTGTAGCACGGTCTCGTGTTGTTTCCATCAGAGAGGCAATTTTTTTTCATCACTAATTGATGGATGTCTAAAATATAAAAATTAGGAGATGCCTAAAACAGGCCCGAAGCCCACCCTGAGGGGTGTAAAAAAGTCGAACAGGAGCGCTTCACAAAAATGAACTGAAACTCAGCGAATACTTGCCTCACAGACATGATAAATATATCTAAATACTAATCTAAATACTATCTATATACTAAAAACACATCTGTTCCACCTTTATTTGACCCTCTAACTCTATTT
>NW_015662288.1:192009-194764 GCF_001515625.1 Sinocyclocheilus rhinocerous | reverse complement strand
GTGTATTATATATATATATATACACCTTGCTACGTGTACTGCGTTAGGCTAACCGAGACTTGTCATTTGCACTTACATATTGTTGCTCTTTTGTTAGTTTTGACTGCTTTTATTGTCTTCATTTGTAAGTCGCTTTGGATAAAAGCGTCGGCTAAATGACTAAATGTAAATATCTATAGAAAGCTTTAAATGACCACTTAACGAAATAAAACAAATCAAAAACAAAAACTCTTTCACTATGATCATAATCCGTAAAGATGCACTTCTCTATAAACACTAATAAACTAATAAACACTAGTTTATTATTAAATAATTCAAATATCTCCATACTATTTCCCCCTGACATATTCATGGTAATTATGTTTGCCGGTGCTTTGCGGTAAGCTTTAGCCTATTGATACTAAACAGCTACTAAACAGAGACGCTCTTGACAGTCGCTGTAGCACGGTCTCGTGTTGTTTCCATGAGAGAGGCAATTTTTTTTCATCACTAATTGATGGATGTCTAAAATATAAAAATTAGGAGATGCCTAAAACAGGCCCGAAGCCCACCCTGAGGGGTGTAAAAAAGTCGGGGCCCGGGCTGAAATGCAGGACTGAATCTGTCGAGTGTCTCAGTAAACAGCGGTAGAGTGTGGAGGTGAGCAGCAGAGGGCGCCGCAGACAGACAGTGACCTGAGCTTGGGTTTGGGAGTGCTGAGGATGCTGTCGGTCTCCTCCATCTCCGGCCCGCTGTCGCTGGGGTTGTACATCTCCAGACTGTCATAGAGCTCGTCCAGATCCTCCTCCACCTCCTGGATCTGCTCACGGGACACGTGCTCCAGCCCGAAACCCACCTGCACCACAAACACACCCCTAGTTTATTATTAAATAATTCAAATATCTCCATACTATTTCCCCCTGACATATTCATGGTAATTATGTTTGCCGGTGCTTTGCGGTAAGCTTTAGCCTATTGATACTAAACAGCTACTAAACAGAGACGCTCTTGACAGTCGCTGTAGCACGGTCTCGTGTTGTTTCCATGAGAGAGGCAATTTTTTTTCATCACTAATTGATGGATGTCTAAAATATAAAAATTAGGAGATGCCTAAAACAGGCCCGAAGCCCACCCTGAGGGGTGTAAAAAAGTCGGGGCCCGGGCTGAAATGCAGGACTGAATCTGTCGAGTGTCTCAGTAAACAGCGGTAGAGTGTGGAGGTGAGCAGCAGAGGGCGCCGCAGACAGACAGTGACCTGAGCTTGGGTTTGGGAGTGCTGAGGATGCTGTCGGTCTCCTCCATCTCCGGCCCGCTGTCGCTGGGGTTGTACATCTCCAGACTGTCATAGAGCTCGTCCAGATCCTCCTCCACCTCCTGGATCTGCTCACGGGACACGTGCTCCAGCCCGAAACCCACCTGCACCACAAACACACCCCTTCAGTCAGCACCTGCAGATCAACATACAGCCACATTCCACACCGTGTATGTGACCCTGGAGCACAAAACCAGTCATAAGGGTCAATTTTTAGAAATTGAGATTTATGCATCATCTGGAAGCTGAATAAAAAAGCTTTACATTGATGTATGGTTTGTTATGATAGGACAATATGTGGCTGAGATACAACTATTTGAAAATCTGGAATCTGAGGGTGCAAAAAAATCTAAATATTGAGAAAATCATCTTTAAAGTTGTCCAAATGAAGTTCTTAGTGATGCATATTACTAATCAAAAATTAGTAGGTAAGACATTTACAAAATATCTTCATGGAACACGATCTTTACTTAATATCCTAATGATTTTTGGCATGAAAGAAAAATTTATAATTTTGACCCATACAATGTATTTTTGGCTATTGCTACAAATATACCCCAGCGACTTAAGACTGCTTTTGTGCTCCAGGGTCACACATGACAAAATAACACAGCCCAGAGACAAGAGTTCACGTCTTTCCCATCTTTTTGAGGTGAGAATAGAAATGTGAGACGAAAAAATAAACATTTATATCAATATTCATAAGAAATCTGTATATCTATATATAAAAACATATAATTGCTAGTATTACTATTATGAACTGAATTGCATTTAGTTTTATATTTTCCATTTTTATTTTAATTATGATAATTGTATGCATTTTTGTAATTTATTTTTTCTTTAATGCAGCTTTATTTTTATTGCAGTTTTACAAATTTTTGTACTTTGTCACATCTCAGGTCTGTTGAAGTACGTGTATGTATTTCTGAGTGTGTCTGTGCACTCAAGCCAGCTGAGATCCTGATTGGTCTCGTCCTTGTTCCAGTGAAAAGGACCTCCCCCCAAACACTCTAGGAGGCCGAATGCGTGCCATTTGTTTTGCTCAAGCGGCAACCTCCCGCTCTCTCTCGTGAAGCCAACAAGGAAGTGACTTAAACTGTAATTCATCGACTGGCCGCTAGAGGCTGGCTCCAAAAGGGAGTCAATCCCATAGACTCCCCATGTTAAAATGCCCAACTTTACAGCAGAAAAAAACATGTTTACAGCCTGGTTCAAAAAATATAGCTAATTTTGCCGTTCATGACAACTGTGAATTTTTTTATAACTCATTCGTTTAAATTATATTAAGTCTTAAATTTCTGCATAATTAAGGGCGTGGCCACTTGAGTGACAGGTGGATTGCCGCCGCTGACACTGCTGTGAAGCTAGGTGGGCGTGGCTTCAGCAACCAGCTCCCGCCTTTTTGCCCATTTTCGATTATCTGAGAGTGACGCGCGGTGATGCGCTGCCAAGATGGCGACGGCC
>NW_015662288.1:180253-191817 GCF_001515625.1 Sinocyclocheilus rhinocerous | reverse complement strand
ATTTTTTTATAACTCATCCGTTTAAATTATATTAAGCCTTAAAGTTCTGCATAATTAAGGGCGTGGCCACTTGAGTGACAGATGGATTGCCGCCGCTGACACTGCTGTGAAGCTAGGTGGGCGTGGCTTCAGCAACCAGCTCCCGCCTTTTTGCCCATTTTCGATTATCCGAGAGGAGCGCGCGGTGATGCGCTGCCAAGATGGCGACGGCCGGCTCCGCCTACTTTGAGCTTCAAAAACGCTCTTCAGAAATCTATGGGTGACGTCACGGACACTACGTCCATGGTTTTATACAGTCTATGGTTTTGCTCTGTCTTGAGTTCCTCTGTGATCGTGTGTGCTTTGAGAAACTTGCTCTTGTTTTAGTTGATTTCTGTTATTTGTAAATATTTAGTTTAAGGGAAGTAGGGAGCGTGACGCCATTTCTTTTATATATACTGTTTGTTCTATGTTTTGAGTTAAGGGAGGTAGGGAAGTTGTGTTGTATTTCTTTTATGTTTAATTTTGGTTAGAGAATTTAGAGGGTATACTAAAATTAGTTATTTTTGTTTGTTATTTTGGCCTTGTCCACTCCTGAATTTGTCTCCTTTGTTACTCATTTTCATTATAAGTTTGTTAATAAATCTATTCTTTGTTTGATACTATCTTGAGAGTGAGCGCACGTTTCATTTATGTTATGGCTGGCCCTAGACGCTCAGCTTATTTTCAGTTAGTTGCCAGGGCAACAATTCTAATTTTTGTTTAATTTTTTTAAAGGCATAGTCCAGCCAAAAATTGTAATTCTGTTATTATATACATTTCATATTTTCCCCATCTTTTTGAGGATGATGTGAGAATGGAAAGGTGTTGAAATAAAATATCAGGTGTGACTGATGTCTAGTGAGAAGATTTATTTAGTTTACACACACACACACAGACACACACACACACACACACACACAGACACACACAGTGGACCTACATGGTGAACGGGGTCGTCGCTGCCCTCCTGCTCAGACGAGTAACTCTCCTCCTCTTCCTCTGAGTAGTTATCAATGTCTGGAGAACGATCTGAGCCAAAGAAAAAGAACAACACTATAAATTCCCTTTATTCACACTGAAGTGGCAGACGACAGTCACGTGACTCTGGAACACTTGACTGTGATTGGTCAGTGGCAGTAAAGCCGCTGGTGTCTCACCGCTCATCTTGGCTTTGGGTCCCTCGCGGTCGATGGGCTGACTGGACAGAGAATAAACCCGGATCTCGGCCACAGGGACGGACACTTCCTTCAGCTGACTGTGCAGACCCAGGACCTGAGCGCCTTCGCTGGGGTGCTGCATCACCTGACAACACCAGCAATCACCAGTTCACAAACGAAAGAACGGCTGAGACTTGCAAAAATGCAATGCACTTGATGTCATTTTCAATTAAATGCATGCATGCAATGCACTTGCATTTTTGAATACTTTTATATGAAATTGACGTAAACACATCTGATATATGGAAACTGTGCATTAGTGTGAATGCAGCCTGTTAAAGCTGCCATTGTCTAAGATCTCATCAGTAATAATCACACAGCAATAAAAAAAATAACTATTGTCTGTAAACTTTCAGATAAAGAACGCTTATTTTAAATAAGTCATTGTTTTAAAAAAGTAGCCTGCTTATATATATATATATATATAAGTACATTTTGCACAAAATAAATTTGATATGAAAATGTAGCCATGTGCAGTAATATTGAAAATTGAGCATTGATGCATCGTGATATTGAGTTTGTAACTGAATTGAATCGTGAAACCAGTGAAGATTCACACCCTATTTTTAAGATGACAGTACTGACTTACAGAGATTCCAACTAGAAACAAAAAGCAAAGAAACTAGAAAGTTGTGAAGATGTATTTGCACACAGCAGCAGAATTCCCACGCCTAACCTCTGCCATGTTGATGAGGCCGAGCGCCAGCGTCTTGTAGCCCAGGATGGTCCTGTTCTTGTACCTCTTCCTCCTCTGCAGCATGATCTGCAGCTTGTTGGCGTCTCGTTTCAGGAAGTGTGGATACTGCGAGGACACAGAGACGACTGTGAGTGTTGGTTTGAGGCCATACGCACGTGAAGAGACTGTGCTGACACTCACCTGTAAGGAGAAGGTGAGCTGCAGGTCTGTCTCTGTTTGGCCGCTCGATGGCAGGAGGATCTCATTGGATCGGAGGATTCGCTTCGAGCCCTGAGTGAACAAACATTAGACGCTTTGTCTTTAAGAGCCGCAGAAGACACAGAAAGAGGACAGTGAGGTTTTATTAATGTTTTCAAAAGAAGTTTCTTCTGCTTATCAAGGCTGCATTTATTTGATCAAAAATATAGTACATTTTTTTAAATATTATTACTACTTAAAATAGCTAATGTCTGTGTGACTATCTTTTAAAATGTAATTTATTTCTGTGATCAAAGTTGAATTTTCAGCATCATCACTCCAGTCTTCAGTGTCACATGATCCTCAGAAATCATTCTAATATGCTGATTTGCTGCTTAAGAAAAACTTATGATTATTATTATTTAAAAAAATAGAAAACAAAAAAATTATTTAAAACAGAAATCTTCTGTAACACCACAAATGTCTTTACTGTCACTTTTGATTAATTTAATGCATATTTGCTGGGTAAAAATACTGATTTCTTTCCAAATAGCTAAATAAATTACAAATTAAAAAAAATATATTTTTTTTTAACAGAATAACAATATATATATGTAACATTATAAATGTCTTTACTGTCAGGAAGAAATATGTAAAATAAAAAATAAGCAAAATAAACAAAAATAAAAATATTTTTTAAAAATTAAGCTGAAATAAATGCTAAATATTAACAAAATAAAAATAATATCTTTTAATATTTTTGTAAATAAATAAATACAATTACAAATAAAAAAAATGAATAAATGTAATTAATTAAAAAAATATTTGAAACCTTTTGTAACATTATAAATGAATAAATAAATAAATAAATTACAAATAAAAAATTTAACAATAGTGTACACAAATAATATTTTGAAATAGAAATCTTATGTAACATTACAAATGTTTTTTTTTTTTAATCAAATTAATGCTGAATAAATCTCTCCTTAATAAAAGTTATTTTCTTTGGAAAATAAATAAAAATTAAATGTAATATTTAAAAATACACACACACACACACACTTAATAGAATGGTAATCTTAATAGAAACTGAATTTGCAGCATGTGATATTTTGGGGCGGGACCTGAGTTTAACCATCAGGATTTGATTGGATCATAAAAAGTGTGCTGTGATATTATTGGCTGATATTATTTTGCTGTCGTTTCAGATGACGTGCACTGATGAATGGTTCACAATAAGCCAGAATGTGCATTAAGTGAACAGAGTTGATTTATGTTTCCTGTTAAATGAGAAGAACGAGTGAAAGAATCAATCACCTGCAGTTTGACAGCGATGACCACAGACGTCAGATCTTTATCCAGCTCCTTCAGCATCACCAGCTTCTTCAGAGTCAGATTGAAGAGCCTGCCAACACAATTCAATCCAATTCAGTACACCATGACACAATATCATAACAGCTTTCAATCCATTCTAATGGGACTGATGCAGTTTAGTGGTGTGGTGAAGCGCGGCTTTATCGAGATAGAATAACAGCACATGAATAAACAGGTGTGTGTGTCGTTTCTGAGGGTCAGGGAAGGTTAGCGAGCGCATTATTTACAGTCACACTCTCGCCGGCTCCTGAAATACAGGCTCTTCTGACAAGAGCTTCTGCCATACGGATCAATAACAATCTGAAGCAGCTATTGACCAGACGACAGTCACACACACACACACACAAACACGAACACACACACACACACTCTCTCTCTCTCTCTCTCTCACTCACTCACTCACACACAGACGCACTCACACACTCACACACACACACACTCACACACACACATATACACACACACACACACACACACACACATACAAACTCACACACTTACACACACACACACACTCACTCACTCACACACACACAGGTTTGTTTTTGTGAAAAGTGGGGACTCTGCATAGGCTGGGGACATCCCATAGGTGTAATGGTTTTTATACTGTACAAACTGTTTGTGCTATTGCCCTACACCAACCCTAGCCCTAAACCTACCCCTTACAGGAAACTTTGTGCTATTTCAGATTTTCAATACACTCCATTCTGTGTGATTTATAAGCGTTTTGAAAAGTGGGGACATGGGGTAATGTCCTGAAAAGTCACCTTCTCCTTGTAATACCTATGTCATACCCTTGTCATTATACAAATTTATGTCCTCATTTGTCACAAAAACGCGCACACACACACACAGACCTCAGACGGGTGATGTGCAGTTTTACATGTCAGCATTCAGTGCAACTTATTTGAATATCAGTCGTGGGATTGTGTAAATTAAAAACATGTGTTTAAACGCTAAATCTTCATAAACATATCCTGCATCTCTCAGCTATTTCAAAGCAATTCACAATATTTATATAGAGAGATATATAAAAAAAAAAAAACACGTGCAGAATGAAAAAGAAATGCAAAAGATGAAACAGCATCCTCAGAGAATGCTTACATATGAATAAAACGCCTCATATTTTTAAAATAATTTTTATTTTAAAATAATTTTCACTCTGCTGATATTGTCTTTCTTGTGTGATTCTCTGAGGATGCTGTTTCATCTTTTGCATTTCTTTTTCTTTCTGCACTTGTTGTTTTTTAATATCTCTCTCACATTGTAAATTGTTATTTTATTTAAATAATTTAATAATATAATATATAAAATATTTAATGAAATATAAATGTTATTACATGAATATGAACATATGAATACACATATATCAAGGTGTTTCTATTAAAATATAATAATAATAATAATAATAATAATAATAATAAAATAATAATAATAATAATAATAATTAACAACGGCAACAGTATATGTATTTATTTAAATTATTTAATCAAATAGTGACACAAATGTTTTATATTTATAAAATATAAATTAAACGGTCAGTAAAAGTTGTAAAAACAAATTCTAAACAGCAGTGTTTAACTACATATTTTATCAATAAACGGTAGACATAAAACGACAATCAGTGAACATTTATTTGTACTGTTTAATTGCAATGAACTGTCTGGACAAATATATGTAGGTCAGTGTGTGTGATTATCGCTTCAGTTCACTCGACTGTAAAGCTGCGTTTGCAACACAACAAACCAACAAAGAATCAAACCCACAGCATCAGGTCAGAGGTCAGAGGTCACGCCACGCTGCTTTCAAACAGCTAGCTTGCTGCTTTCAGTGATTCGCTGCACAACACTGACCACAGACAGCATAAAACACACAGCAGCCGCGGTCACTCGCTCGTCAAATACGCTGACTTTAGTGCTTCACAGCACACTGCAACAAAAGCAAAACCAGCGACATCAGACACGAGCGTTTCCCTCAAGACCAACGACTTCCTGCTCCTCCTGAGACCCAGACCCAGTGGACAGAGACCGCCACAGTTTTAAGTCTGGATGTCCTGTAACGAGCGAATGATTGGAGGTTTCACCGTGACCACTCCCTCTGCTTGGTCTTTAAAGATGGCTGACATTCATTTAGTGGTCAAATTGTACATCCTTATGGAAATATGATAATATTTTCTTATTTAAATCTGATTAATTTTCAAATTGTTTGTCATAAATCAGAATCTCAGGAAATCATTTCATGTATGTCCACTGTAGAGGACACCGGGACTAAAAGCATGTTTATTACACATCTTGGGAGACAAAACAATTGAATAGGAAAATAAATAAATATAAATATATAACAGCGCTGTCAAATGATTAATCGCATCCAGAATGAAAGTTTTTGTTTACATAATATATGTTTGTGTACTGTGTATATTTATTATGTATATATAAATACACACACATTAAGTATATATTTTGAAAATATTTACATGTATTTACATAATTATATTTTATATTCTATATAAATGTTTAATATGTAAACATTTTTTTTTTTTCTTAAATATGTTCATGCATGTGTTTGTATTTATATATACATAATAAATATACACAGTACACATACATATATTATGTAAACAAAAACTTTTATTTTGGATGCGATTAATCGTTTGACAGCACTAATATATATATATTTGGGTTTGATTCTAATATATATATATATTCTTATGAAATATTAGATATTATTATGAAAATCTGACCAACTATTACTCCCATTATTACACTTCTTTTTTCAACATGCTGTCCCAACAGCATATTAACATGCAAATAAGATACAGTGTATAGATGCATTGTGTTTAATGGGAAACCCAGTTAATGGAAATTTTACACACATATTGCATAAATCAAAATCGTATATCAAATCTTTTTCTTACGCTCTAAACAATGTAATGATATGAAAAAATACTAAATTGACAAAGCTTTTTTTTCTTCTGGTTCTCTGTACAATATCCATCTATATTAAACATGCTAACTGTTAAATAAAGCCTCTCAGACGGACGTGTGTTTCTGCACAACATGGACAAACCCTCAGGAGCTCAGACCGAACACTCCAGCTGCTTTCTCTGATTAATAATACATGATCCTGACCGCTCCAGTGTGTGTGTGTGCGCACACACACGCTCTGGTCCAAATGACTGTGAGGCTCATATCAATCTCAATCATCCTCTGTGTTTTCCTGCTAATCAAACTCCGGCGGGATCTGATATTATCACACACAGCTGTTTCATACCGCCGTCTGCGCCCTACATAGACAGCACATTAACTGAGGTTTGGGGTTGGTGAGATTTTTTTGAATGAAGTCTCTTCTGCTCACCAAGGCTGCATTTATTTAATCAAAAATATAGTAAAAACAGTAATAACATGATATATTATTACAATTTCAAGTAACTGTTTTCTATTTTAATATCTGTTAAACTGTCATTTATTCCTGTGATCAAAGCTGAATTTTCAGCATCATTACTCCAGTCTTCAGTGTCACATGATCTTCAGAAATCATTCTAATATTCTGATCTGCTGCTTGAGACACAATTCTGATTATTATTATTAGTGATTATTATCATTGATTATTATCAGTGTTCAAAACAGTTGTGCTGCACAATATTTTTGTGGAAACTGCGATACATTTAATTTTTTCAGAATTCTTTGATGAACAGATGAAAAAAAAACAGCATTTATTTGAAACAGAAATCATTTCTAACATTATAAATGTCCTTACGGTCACTTTTGATGCTTTTAATACATCCTTGCTGCATAGAAGTATGAATTTCTTCTTACTGTCCCCAAACTTTTGAACAGTACTGTATGAATGTTGATTTTTCTGACTCTGGACTCGTCTCCAGCGGTCGGTCATTAAAGCTCCTGAAGGCCGAGCGTCTGCTGTCACACACAGAGGTCAGAGGTCAGAGGTCAGAGGTCAAACTCCCTTCAGCTCCGAGCGCCGCTCTGAGACTCTGCACAGGTGTCAGTGAGGTAAGAAGACATCAGAGGAACAGACCACAGCACAAACTCACCGCAGGCTGCCCAGGAACAAATGCCAAGCTTGTGTTTTTGTTTACGCACTCACAAGAAATCTTCAAATATAACTCTAAACAGAGCTGTACAGCTGTCAAAACGGCCTGTAACGACTTCTGTTTTTCTAGAGGAGAAGACTCAGGTTACGCACTACTGATGAGATTTATAAATAAAGAGTCAAAACAAATAAGTAAATTACATAAATTAGTCAACAAGGTCCAAACGGCCTGTAACGACTTCTGTTTTTCTAGAGGAGAAGACTCAGGTTACGCACTACTGATTTATAAATAAAGAGTCAAAACAAATAAGTCAATTACATAAATTAGTCAACAAGTAAATAAGTAAAAAAAAAAGTCAAGTAAATAAATTTGTCAACAAGTAAATAAATAAGTTAAAACAAGAAAGTCAAATAAATAAATTAGTGAAAAAGTCAATAAGTAAAAAAAAAAACTAATAAATGTCAAAATAAATAAGTCAAATAAGTAAAAAATAAATAAATAAATCCATAAATGGAACATGCATTACTGATGTGATTTAAAAATAAAAATGTAACAATAAAGCATGAAAATATAATGAGTAAGAAAGTAAAAAAGTATATATATAAAGTAAATAAGTATAAATAAATAAAATATTTCATAAAAGTCAATAAATAAATTAAGTAGAAATCATGTCAGAGTCAATAAGTAAAAAAATAAAAAATAAAAAATAAGTCAAATAAAGATTATAATAAATAATAATAAATGTATCTATCTGTCCATCTACACGTCTCTATATATCTGGAAACAGTATTGCTGATTCTTATTAACCTGTATAAATAAATGTTAACATTCAATGATTATATACTTTTTAAACAGTGTGAAACTTGTGAGAATGAAAATAACCCAGTATAATTCTTTGAGGCATGTGCCAAAAACATATTCCTGTAGAAATATCACAGATCACATGCTAACAGTCAGTAAATGAGGCCTAATGAAGCTTCTTAATGTGTTCTGCTCACACACTCCTGTACACACATCTGACCTTGACAAGGTCTGTCCATCTACCCGTCTCTATATATCTGGAAACAGTATTGCTGATTCTTATTAACCTGTATAAATAAATGTTAACATTCAATGATTATATACTTTTTAAACCGTGTGAAACTTGTGAGAATGAAAATAACCCAGTATAATTCTTTGAGGCATCTGCCAAAAACATATTCCTGTAGAAATATCACAGATCACATGCTAACAGTCAGTAAATGAGGCCTAATGAAGCTTCTTAATGTGTTCTGCTCACACACTCCTGTACACACATCTGACCTTGACAAGGAGGACGCGTTTAGAAGTGCACACACACACACACACACACACACACACACACACACACAAACCAGTGCCTCTCATTACACGACCGAGTTTCCATGACCTTCAGCACAAACACTGCTCCAAATAATTGTCATAATGAATAAATAAATCAATAGATAAAAAAATTAAATATTACAAAACAAAATATATGTATAAATAAATTACAATATAAAGTATTTAAAAAACAAATCTGATATATTTTTTAAATGTTACACATACAGACACGTGTATAAATATTAAATGTAACCATTTCATTTTCATATATACATACAAACTGACAAATATCTGATATACATTTTGTATTTATCTGATATACATTTTATCCCTATAAAATATTTAAAAATCTGGAAATATTCTGAAAATCTTTTACTAAATAACTTTTTTTAATATTTTAAAATGTATTTTTATTTTAATGGTGTGCTTTAAACATTTCCAGACTGTTTGTTTCCAGGGTTTTCTCACGCTGCGCGTTAGTGTTTGTTAACAGTAATCTAACAGTAATAATGATGGGTTTGTGTAACGGACATGACCTGATATCAGCCTAATTACACGACATTCACACAACCTCCTGACTGCTTCATTCAGCAAACACACAGAGAGACGATTAACCGCCGCCAGGGTGTGATTTCCTACTAAAGTCACATTAAAGTCATCACAGTAACAGATGCTGTTTCTCTGCTCTGATCCAGACACAATTAAACGCTCAAAGTAAACAAACTGGATAAAGCCCAATCCATTAATCCTGAAGCGCGTTTCCACTGACACAGAGCGAGCGTTTTCAATTCATTCCTATTAGGCTTGCAAAAAGGTGGAACATTTCCAGTAAATTTAGGAAACATTCCAGGATTTTTTGGAATCTTTCAGGGATTTTTTGGCAAGTTTCCGGACATTTTCCACCCCTTTGCAACCCTAATTCCTATGGAAGCTGAGCTTAAACGCTCGCGCGGTGCACTATTGAAAGCGTCGAGGCTGAGCATTCCTCGACTTTATGCAAATATTGAGCGAAAAACGCCGGTTGAGAACCAATCGCTGTCAAAAGTAGGCAAGGCAAGATTTTGCCGTATGTTTGCTGAACTGGTGGATTACTGAGATCACTTGTCGTTGAAAAAGTCATAGCAAAAGAAAATGCACTTTGCATGCTTTCATTATATGTGACCCTAGACTACAAAACCAGTCATAAGGGTCGATTCTTTTCTGGAATATGAATACATAATCTTTCCATTGATGTATGGTTTGTTAGGATCGGAAAATATTGGGTCGAGATACAACTATTTGAAAATATGGAATCTGATGGTGCAAAAAAATCGAAATATTGAGAAAATCATCTTTAAAGTTGTCCAAATGAAGTTCTTAGCAATGCATATTACTAATCAAAAATTAAGTTTTGATATATTTACAGTAGAACATTTACAAAATATCTTCATGGAACATGATCTTTACTTAATATCCTAATGATTTTTGGCATAAAAGAAAAATCAATAATTTTGACCCATACAATGTATTGTTGGCTATTGCTACAATTATTTAAATGCTGCTGTGCATCATTTTATTGTTGTACTAGCTTTATGTCAGATAAATAATAATAATAATAAACATCAAAACAATGACTTATAAAATATAATAAGTGAAATGAATCTTGTCTCTTGGAAAGCAGTGGTTGTCCTCAGCGCTGAGGTTGTTATGAAGTTGGGAAATGACTGGAGGCAGGAAATGGAGCTGTCAGAAGACTTCCCTTTCACCCTCTTTCACTTCCTGTTCTGTGTTCTCCTCAAACACAGAGTCAGACCAGAGCATGTTACCCATCAGTCATAAACGAGCGCCTGTCCATTCACATCTCAACACAAGACTCAGAGAGTATTTTACATAAAAATATGGCTAATAAATCTGCTTTAGGACCAATACGATTTTTTGGGATTGTGAAAAAGCAAACTCTGTCTATGCAAGACTAAACATATATATTCACTGTTCAAAGAACCAATCAGCTCGCTCGGACAGACTGCAGGCAGCCAATCGCGTGGCTTCCCTGAGATCTCAGACAAGTATTCAGTTCATCATGAGTTGGAGACACAAATCATCTCCTGTTGTCTTCTGAACGAGAAGAGCTCATTAAAGATCTACAGGTGAAGCCTCATAAATCAAGCGGGAGCTGATGGCATTGTTATGAGTGTGTGTTATATGTGCATGCAGATATAATATAAATACATAACTCACTGAGCAGAGAGAAGCTTTATCCTCATCAGCCTCACAGATGAGAAAGTGTGTGTGTGTGTGTGATCAGTATGCAGGTCACATACTCGCACAGACACAGAGAAACTGCAGGACCAGAACACTGCCGATGCTAAATACACCCACACACACACACACTTTCCATTCGACTTTTTTATGTTGAGCTAATGACAGTTTCTATCCTCTAATCCCACACCTACATCAAACCTCAGACAAACCTTTATTGTATTCATATCAGCTTTCAAGTTGTCTAAGACTATTGGCTGATCTCCACCACACACACAAACACACAGACACAGACACATACAGACTCACAGACACAGACACAGACTCACACTCACACTAAGACACAGACAGACTCACACTCACACTCACTCACACAGACTCACACTCAGACACAGACACAGACAGACTCACACTCACACAGACAGACACAGACAGACTCACACTCACA
>NW_015662288.1:176189-180212 GCF_001515625.1 Sinocyclocheilus rhinocerous | reverse complement strand
CGATGCTAAATACACCCACACACACACACACTTTCCATTCGACTTTTTTATGTTGAGCTAATGACAGTTTCTATCCTCTAATCCCACACCTACATCAAACCTCAGACAAACCTTTATTGTATTCATATCAGCTTTCAAGTTGTCTAAGACTATTGGCTGATCTCCACCACACACACAAACACACAGACACAGACACATACAGACTCACAGACACAGACACAGACTCACACTCACACTCACACTAAGACACAGACAGACTCACACTCACACAGACTCACACTCAGACACAGACACAGACAGACTCACACTCACACAGACAGACACAGACAGACTCACACTCACAGACAGACACACAGACACAGACAGACTCGTGCCTTATTCTGTGTAAGAAGCCACATCATCTCACAGAAGGATTTATTTCAAACACTCGGCTGACGTCATGAAGTGAGTTTGGAGTAAAAATATATTAAATGTGGTATTTTCCCATGCTTTCAGATGGAGCAGCATTTACTTCACAGAGCTGTAGTTCACTGAGAAGCTATGCAAACAGCTGTCATTATCGCGAACGATTTCTTAAATTTCAGAATCGCGCAATAAAATCGTCTGCAATTTTTTTGCGTAACTTGTCAGTGAACTACGGCTCTGTGTAGTAAATGCTGCTCCATCTGAAAGCACGTGATGATGATTTACTGCTGATTACAGAACCGGCTTTTTTAACAAAATGCGCATGACAATCGCATTCGATTAATCGTGCAGCCCTAACTCACACAGCACTGATTAGAAATGAGAGCAGATGTGATTAGCATGGACTCATTCAGCTGCTCCAGATGGAGTCTGTTCTGTCCTGAAGAGTCAAAACAAAGCTAACGTTCAGGCAAAAATGCATCGATGCACCACAGTCTGACAACAAAATACTCAATGCATTGATTCCAGAATTTAATAAATCAATTAATTACTAAAAATGACTCATTGTGTAACAGAGATCATCTCAGATTATACACAGCATGCTGACTGTGAGAGACTTAAAGCAGCACTATGTAACTTTTTCCGTGTTCAAAATTTGCAAAATGTCTATAATGAGCAAGTACATCATGAATTCATCTTCCAAACCACCTTTTCGTCTTATTCCGAATCACTACGGTACACTTATAATAAGTTCTTATATTTGGACTATTGTAGCCTGGTCGGGTCGTCACCGCTGCGGAGTAACACATACCTGCGTGAATCGCCAGAGACATAAACTTAGAGAAGTAGCTCCGGTTGGAATGTTCTTCCGTGGGATGTGTGCAGTTCTGTTTATTAACCACTAGAGCGCCAAAAGTTACATAGTGTTGCTTTAAATCAGAACTAGTTATTGCATGACATAGATTTGTCATATGATCTGTGTGAATAATTTGTGTTCAGACAGAGGTCTGAAGATAATCGGAGCCGACTTTGGTGAAAATCACAAACCGTCTAGGATGAGTTCGAAGAAAAAAAAAAATGTATAATAATAATATTATATATATATATTTTTTTTTTCAGGAAATTCTAAACTGTGGGAAAATATTCATTACAGAAAATGACGATTGATTCAACATGACCCAAGGAATCACAGAAAATAATTTTGTTTCTAGCCCTTACGGTTCAAAAGTTAGAATAAACATGAGTGTAACTTTGGCCTGTTGGTGGCGCTAGAGAGTTTGAGTTAGAGACTCCAAATTTGCAGTTGTTAATGTTCAGACTGTCCTCTATCTGTGTGCCAAATTTCATAACTCTCCGGCAAGCAGTTCTATGGGCTGCCAGGAGGAAGAAGACGAAGCAGCACAGAAAACTTCCGTAATTACATAAATATAAAGTTACATATATACACACCAAAAAAACAAGGAAAATATTTATGCATATACTTTCCTTTTACTGTGTAACAAAAAAAAAGAATATATTCTGTTAATGTTGCTGTGTTTTATGTTCATATAATGAAAGTCAATGGGGTTTGGTGTTTGGAGTCCGGCGCTCTTCAAAATATATTTTGTGTTCCGCAAAAGAAAGTCATGCAGGTTTGAAATGACATTAAAATAAGTAAATGATGACAGGATTTTCATTTTTGGGAGATCGGTCCCTTTAAGGTATTGATTTAGGATCAATACTAAGGTACTGGTGTCACAGCAAAGAGAAAGTTTTGTTACTGAGCCAAACGCATTGTGTGTGTGTGAGATCCAATTTCTTTTTTTAATACGGAGCGAATTGATCCAGCTCCCTCTCATTAGCACTTTAGCTCTGAGCTAGTGCCTCAAACACACACACACACACACAGAGAGAGAGCGAGGTGTGTTTAGGTTTGGGTGAAGGTGACAGAAGAGCTCGGCTGATTGGAGCAGAATCACTCTAGTGTGTGTGTGTGTGTGTGTGTTTGAGCCCCACGGGAACAATCAAATGATCCTGCAATTTAGCCGTCATGCTGTGAAGACAATAAGCCTTCAGTCGACCCCTGTGGAGAACTGTGTGTTTGTGTGTGTGTATGTGTGTGTGTGTGTGTGTGTGTGCGTGAGAGAGAGAGAGATTGACTCGGTTTGTTTACGTTCTTTGTGAATGAAAATCAATATGCTGTTGATGCAGATCATTTATTTCTGTGTATGTGTGTGTGTAAAAGTGTTTAATTGGTTAAAGCAAGCAAACCTGGGCATGAAACTCATCTCTCTTCAGTTGAGGTGTGATATTACTGTCCAAAGTCATCAGGATTATGATTTCCAAACAAATCCCACAGATTTAGACTGAAGGAAAGGTGCAAATCTAGAGACCAGAGCAAAGACTTGAGGGTGATTTTTATTTTTTTCTTCACATGGGTCCGGATGTAACGACCCAAAACACCCGAGCAACTAAGGATGTGAGACATTGACAAAAAATGGTATCTCAATATTTTGGAGGATTTTTTCGATATCGATAATTAAACAAGATAATGCTGAGTGTGTTTTATGTTGGTATTTCATGGCCTGTCATGGGTAAATAAACATGATGTTAAAACTGCCAGTAGGTGGCAGCAAGTCTCTGTCTCAATGAGTGATTCATTGAAATGATTCATTCAGAAACGAAGCAAGTAATTTATGAATGGATCATTGAATCACTGACTCAAATGATTTGTTCCCAAAACAGATTAATTCAGGAACAAAACACTGTGATGCACAAATGTTCTGCTCCGGCTTTGATTCGAACCATTTTCATTGGCAAAATAGAAAAAAGACAATATTGAGTCTAAAACGCAACTCAAATAATAGTAACTTCTTGTTTGTTGAACTGTTTTATCAAATTAATATCACATTCAGGATCGCACTCACGTGCTGATATTCGGGAAAACTGCACTCTTGCTTGTGTGATAGTATCATTTACAAAAACACAGGGATAAATTTTGCTTTCATAATTTATTGTAATAGCCTTCATCACGCAGTGAATGCTTTTGGACTCTGAAGATTGTATTTTTTTTTTTTGCAAAGGGAGTGACAAGTCATCTTGCATATCCTTAAAACAACAGTTATGATATTATCGTAGACAATAAATAATTGCACACCCCTACTAGCAACTACCCAGAAACCACCCGAAGGAAGATGGCAGGAATGTTTGCTGCTGCAGAGATTAAACACTTCACTTTTAATAAACAAACTAACCAAAAACCAGCAGAGTCTTATTTTCTGACCCTCCTAAAGTCCTGCGTCTCTCCTCATTGTGTTTTCCAGACACAATCTCTCATTCTTCATCTGGCAGTGAGTCTGTCTCACCTAATCAAACCGCTGGCCACAATCCAGATCCTGCAGAACTCTCTCTCTCTCTCTCTCACACACACACACACACACACACACACACACACACACACACACACCCACACACCCACACACACACGTGTTGAGATGCACACACACACACACACACACGTGTTGAGATGCACACGCACACGTCACTTCCTGTTTGTTGCTGCCGTGTGTTTTGAGTTTGAGTTCCGTCAAGTTAATTCTTTATTGTCTATTTTTTATCTTAAAATCAATTTTATACACC
>NW_015662288.1:173646-174763 GCF_001515625.1 Sinocyclocheilus rhinocerous | reverse complement strand
ACACACACACACACACACACGCACGCGCACACACACATACGCACACACACGCACGCACGCACACACACACGTGAGCATGCACACAAACACATGCATGCAGCTACATACCACAACTTATGCACCAGCGCTCAGGTTTCTACACAGTGTCCTGTTGTAACAAAGGTGCTGCTCTACATTCACATCAACACTACTGTTCAAAATTTGGGGGTTAGTAAGATTTTTATAATATTGCAAAGTAAAAGCATTTAGAATATCCCAAATGTCCTAATATTAATGTCCTATTCATTAAAGAAGACAATCAATCAACTGTTTTCAACATTGATGGACTCTTATGACTGGTTTCAAGCAGCAAATCAGCATATTAGAATGATTTCTGAAGATCATGTGACACTGAAGACTGGAGGAATGATGCTGAAAATACAGCTTTGATCACAGAAATAAATTACATTTGAACATATATTCACACAGAAAATAGTTATTTTAAATTGTAGTAATATTTCACAATTTTACTCTTTTGACTATCAGATAAATGCAGCCTTGGTGAACTTAAAGGAAGACAAATGATGCTGAAGTCATGTTTTCCCAGAACTCTGAACTGTAAACATGGAAATGACAATTTCAATTTGTGCATTTTTAAAATAGAAAAGTCAACATCAAATGTAAATACATTGATTTAAATATTGCTTTACTGACTTCTTTCAAAAACATTAAAAAAAAATCTTACCAACCCTAAACTTTTGAATAGTAGGCTAGTTACACTATTATATTTTACTTTTGCTCCGCTTGCATCATTTAAAATAAAAAACTCTAAAAAATTTAAATTAAAATAAAAACTGAAAATACAAAATAAAAGCTCATTAGTATATAATCGAATCCTAATACGTGACCCTGGAGCACAAAACCAGTCTTAAGCAGCACGGGTATATTTGTAGCAATAGCCAACAATACATTGTATAGATTTTTATTTTATGCCAAAAATCATTAGGATATTAGGTAAAGATCATGTTCCATGAAGATATTTTGTAAATTTCCTACCATAAATATATCAAAACTTAATTTATGGTTAGTAATATGCATTGCTAAGAGCTTCATTTGGACAACTTTAAAGATGATTTTC
>NW_015662288.1:167888-172541 GCF_001515625.1 Sinocyclocheilus rhinocerous | reverse complement strand
CTCAATATTTAGATTTTTTTGCACCCTCAGATTCCAGATTTTCAAATAGTTGTATCTCAGCCAAATATTGTCCGATCCTAACAAACCATACATCAATGGAAAGCTTATTTATTCAGCAAAATGGACCCTTATGACTGGTTTTGTGGTCCAGGGTCACATATAACACTGAGAGAGGCTGACTAATGAAGACTGTAATGCTATAGTGGCCTTCACTGCACCACATAAGTTACTTGTGTTGCGTTGGTTCTGACACATTTCAGAACATCAGCACTATAAGAACAACATAAACACCAGTACAAAACCTCACAATTGTAAAACAAATAAAATGTTCAAGCTGCATCCTTGGTGTCGGCAGCTCGTGGAGTACAGAGAAAGCATGATCAGAGTGTGACCGCCGTCCCGGACGATAAAACACCCGTCATCCGTGCGTTAAACGCAATCTCATCGCCGCCATTGCCATGACGACACGATAATCTGTTTATTAGCACATAATTGACGACGACACAAATCAAACTCCAAATAGCCTAAACCAGGGGTGTCCAACCCTGCTCCTGGAGAGCTACCGTCCTGCAGACTTTAGTTCCAACCCTGCTCCAGCACACCTGTCTGTAATTATCAAGCAACCCTGAACACCTTGATTAGCTGGTTCAGGTGTGTTTGATTGGGGTTAGAGCTGAAATCTGCAGGATGGTAGCTCTCCAGGAGCAGGGTTGGACACCCCTGGCCTAAACTAAACAGACAAACATCCTGCGGCCATCAGGAGGAGCTCACTGTGTCTGCAATGCAGCCGAGAGCAAGACACAACAACAGCAGATCTACATCACAGACAACTTCACACCATTTGTGCATTTTTACAATAGAAAAGTCAATGTGAAAACTCTACAATAGAAAAGACAACGGCTTGTCTAGAAACTTAAGCAGACACAGTTTGAAAGTTCACTGAAGTTAAATGAAGGCCCTGCTAGTTTTGTTTTTAAGGTGCTTTTGGGTGTTTAGGGCATTGCTAGGAGGTTTCTATGAGGTTGATAGGATATGAATGGACAAACAGACATAATATAATAACAGCCAGCATAACGCATTCACATAATCAGTTACAAAGCACTGGGTTTGTCCACAGGTAAAGAAACGTGTTACTTAGTGAAATCTGAAGCGTGGTCAATGTGAACAGGTTGACAGATGATAAGAGATCCCAGGCGGTCTCCATGACGACACCTGCTCCTGTTCTTGCCAAACCTGGCAGAGTTTAATTCATGTGCAGATGCCAAGATAAGACGCACCTCTCTCTCTCTCTCACACACACACACTAGGGCTGCTCGATTATGACAAAAATCATAATCACGATTATTTTGGTCAATATTGTAATCACAATTATTTAAAGAGATTATTAGTGGGCCATATGACCAAAACTTTATATGAAAGATTTATTTAAAAATAGTGATATCAAATATATATTTTCTGTAAATAAGGTTGCTATGACATCTACATTATAGAGACCAGCGAAATGTCACAATTCTCAATACCACAGCAGAACACCAGAGTAACTAATATTAGTTAAAACAACAACAACAACAAAAAAGGTCCTCAAAATTATTGAAAATAATTAAACTGTAATACAAAAGCAAAAGAATACAATATAATACAAATATACAAATGAAAAACTGTGCTTTAATTTTTTTTTAATGCAAGTCTGCGGGTGGGTGGCGGGCGGATAATTTGAAGCAGCGGACTCGGGTGAAGTTTGAGCTCATCCGCGCATCTCTACACTACACTGACCTGGGTCGCCAGTAGCAAACAATGGAGCGCGCTCTGCTGGACAAACTAAGTAATTACACCATTCAGAAGCATTTAATCTGCGTTATATGTTCTGTAAAAAAAAGTTCATATCGGCATTCGCAGATACCGATATATCGACGACAGGCTCATATCGGCCGATAATATCGGCTAAACGATATATCAGTCGGGCTCAAATTAAAACCATTAATACATACTTAATGTGCTGAAAGTGAATGTACATGTGATAGACGCTGTTTGTTCAGTGACATGTATAAAATACGCAGTCATACATGAATAAACAAGCCAACGTAAAGAGCCAGAGGAATGAGGACACTGTACACATGCAAACTCTCACACACACACACACACACAAACACACACAATAACAGGCTATAATGAAAGAGGAAAGTAGCTGGTCAAACGCAAACACACAGGAGCTCAGCTGACGTTTGGCTCGTCAGGTTCTTAATGGACACTCTACAATATAGCCACAGCCTTCAGCGTCCTGACAGACTCTCGCTCCTCCGTAATAACCCCGTCTCGTCTCAGCAGCGCTCGCGGCGAGGACGAGTCTGTTCCTTCACGTCCTCCACGGTGATCCGCTCACGAGCATTTAACACACACCACACATGCTCACACGCACACACACACACACATGCTCACTCACACACACACACACACTTCAAAAGGGGTTAGTCGTGTCTTTGGCCCCGTTAGCCACTCCTGCATCGTCCTGACACTAGGGGTGTGCGATATATATCGTCTGCGATAATATCGTAATAACGGTAAAAATGCCCCATAAAATGCAAAAATCAGTTTAAACTTATTGGATTTCAGTACTTATCAGTATGAACTGACCACCACACAGAATATGAAGAATATTAAAAACATTAGGAGTCAGCTGTCTTCGGCAGTCCTTAAGGTACCAGCACAATAACACACTCAGCAAAATATCGTCAAATTATCGTTATCGATAAAATCCCAGAAAATATCGAGATATAATTTTTTGTCAATATCGCACACCCCTACCTGACACTGAACTTTACTTTATTAGGTTTGTGAGGTTAAAGTAAAGTTTAAGGCTACAGTTTGCTTAGTTTTATTCAGTCCATTCTGTTTGTTAGTTTGGAGCATGGCTAGAACATTACATAAATAGAAATAGAAATAAATAGAAATACAAATAAAAATGACAAACTTCAACTTTAAAAATGTAAACAAAAATGGGCAAATAACTGTAATATTAAAAAATTAAGCATATAGACATCATAAAACACTAATTTGTGCAAATTCTTAAAAAAACATAATATTTACATAAATTGAACCAAACAAATGACATAAAACTAGTTTTACAAACGATTTACAGCTAATTACTGTAATTCAATATAATTTAATTTGTAAAGCACAACTTCAAATATACTTCATGATAGTATTTTTGTAATTTATTTATTTTGGTAAAAAAACAAACAAATCTATTGTCTAGACAGGAATGAGATTTACAGCAAATTACAGTAATGGGTGAAGGAGCATGATTGTGAAAAATGAAAAAAAAAAAAAAGATAATCCAAAATCTAAATATTTAAAATGGAAAACATTTAATTGAAGATCATTTCATTGTTAGATTCACCCTTTACCATTATTAAACGCTTCATGATTGTAAGTTTGGAGTCTGATTGGAAACAGATCAGTTTTTGTTTTTTTTCACTCCGGCTGAACAGAGTTGAAGACCTGACTCCTGTGTCTCTGTGCCCTTTCTGAGGCCTGTGTTCAGGACAGATAAGAGACCACACGCAGCGGGACGTCCCGCACGCTCAAAACAACCTGTGACATCCATCAAAGACTGGCTTAGCGTTAATTTTCTGAGCTCGACCTTAAAAACAAACTCGGTGTCTGTTTACAATCCACACACTACAGCGGAGGACAGACACAGCCTACAAAGGGTCTGATGCTCAATCACATGAGTTTGATCTTAAATACTCTTTGTAAAGCAATGTTGATAGTGTTAACTAAAACTCACAGATTGTTTTAGATAACTGAAATAAAGCTGAGAATAAATATCAAGAAATAAATAACCAAGTAGAGATGTTGCCTTGAAATAAATAAGCTTAAGCTGAAGTACTAAAACTAAAATAAAATTAAAGGGGTCATATGATGCTTTTTTAAAGATCATTATTTTGTGTTTTAGGGGGGCGTGGCAGAGTCTTAACTTTGATAAAGAATTTCTCTTTGGTTTTGAGACTTTAGTCTTTGCAACTTCAGGGATCTTATCTATGCACAATCAGCTTGTAACACTCCAAAGAGAAAGGAAAACTTGAAATCGCATCATATGACCCCTTTAAAGCTAAATAAAATATGAAATAATATATAAATATAAAATTGAATCTAGTAAAATGGCAAAAGCAAATATGAAAATGGCTAAACCTTAAACTGAAGTTAAAATGAAAACAGAAAATATGAAAATATAAGCTTCAAAATATTAAAAAAGTATACTGTATAAATAACACTAAAATTACGCTGTTGTAAATATTCAGATTTTCCAGTTAAAATAAATAAAGCTACATTTTATCAAAAATAAAAGTATTATATTCAATAAAATAAAACTTGATTTTTTTCCCCCATGATCTTCATATCATTGGACATATTACATGTAAATGGTCCTTGTGGCTTAAATCATCAGCAGGTGTGTAATAGAGGTATATGAATTTGGACGCAGCCATCATTTTGTCCATCGCGTTACGCAACTAGTTAAACACTGATCACTTTAACGAGATGAATAAACTGACACCAGCTGTGACACACACTCTCACACACACTCTCACACACAAACACAAACACACTCACACACACACTCTCTCACACACTCTCACACACACTCTCACACAC
>NW_015662288.1:166062-167766 GCF_001515625.1 Sinocyclocheilus rhinocerous | reverse complement strand
TCTCACACACACTCTCACACACACACACGCACACACACACACACACACACACACACACATATACACATACACACACACTGGCCTCGCATTAAAACGATTAGCTGCTAATGATGTAAAAAAATTAGCTGTTAATGTACTCATCCTCAGGCCATTCAACATGCATCTGACTTTATGTCTTCAGTAGAACAGTCAAGAAGATTTTTAGCTGAAACCATGATCCTTGATTCATGAAATACAAGCGGCTACCGAGACTTTGAGAGTCAAAAAGCAGATACAGGCAACACAAAATTCACACCTGTGGCTCCTGGCGATATATTGAGGTCTTATGAAGCGAAACAATCAGTCTGTGCAAAAAACTGAACATTATTTACAACATTATTATCACCAGTAATCCAGAGCAATCCTCAGGTAAATGGGGAAATATGATTATTTTTCCATGAACTGGTTCTTTTGAACAGTTTGTTTCAATTCACTAGTTTGTTTACGTAATCATACAATGACATATGCGCAAATATATTATTAAAGCACCCAATAATTATGTAAAACGTGGGTGTTTTACATGTCTAAAGCATATGAAGTGAATAAACTTGTCTTCATCAGCTCACCTTTGTACATGACAAACCATAAAACCCTTCATTTCGATGACTTGACTTTAGCTGGAAAAATGACTCTTGCATTATTGACAAACTGCTTTCTTGCGGACACTGTAAAGCTGCTTTGACACAATCAGTATTGTATAAAGCGCTATAGAAATAAAGGTGACTTGATCTCTTCATTCAAGTGTTGGGTTCACGCATGCGCATATCAGCGGCTCATCTGTCTTCGGTCCGAGTCGATCGGTTTCCTCGGTTCAGTGAGTGTTGGAGGAACTGGAGCACTGAATCAGTTCATTCATCATTGGATCAGATCCGTCAGTATTTTGGCTCATTTTGAGTCGGAGCGACTGTCAGGCGTCTGAAAGGGAGTTTTGAGTAACTTGTAGATCTGTGCTGCTTCATATGTGAAATGTTGCAAAGCTTCAGTCCGATTTGATGAACTGGTTCATCTGGTTCACCAAAAAGATTCGTTCACTAACCGTACATGACTCTGGACTGTTTACCTGAAGCTCTGGATTACAGGTAATAATGTTCAGACCTATCATTTCACTTCATAAGACCTCAATATATCATCAGGAGCCACAGGTATTCATTTTGTGTTGCCTGTATGTGCTTTTTTGACTCTTAAAGTACCGGTACATATTGACTTCCATTTTTTTTTTTATCACCAAGGATCACGGTTTCAGCTAAAAATCTGTTCTACTGAAGAAAAAAAAAAAAGTCACTTACATCTCAGACAACCTGAGGGTGAGTAAATTAACAGCTAATTTTCATTTTTGGCTGAACTATGCCTTTAATTTAATGTGAACAAAATCTTGGTGTGGCGTTGAGCTGCAAACGCTTTGGTGATATGAACACAACTATTTGTCAGGCCAATAAAGCACACACACAGAGAGTCTTTGCTTTGCTGGTGTGGATGTCCTGCGGTGATGAATGCAGCAGAAACAATCACAAACACACAGTGCTGCTCAACTGCAACAGCAGCCCAGACGCCTGAGAAAAAAGGGTGTGAACGAGACACACACAGACACAGACTCACAGACACAGACTCACAGACACAGACTCACAGACACAGACTCACAGACACAGACTCACAGACACAGACTCA
>NW_015662288.1:158028-166005 GCF_001515625.1 Sinocyclocheilus rhinocerous | reverse complement strand
CACAGACACACAGACTCACAGACACACAGACACACAGACACACAGACACAGACTCACACACACAGACACACACACACAGACTCACACACACAGACTCTCACACACAGACTCTCACACACAGACTCTCACACTCACACTCACACACACACACTCACACTCACTCACTCACACACACACACACCCTTGCTACAGTATTCTAATATGAAAGACAACATCATTACAGCCAGGTAATCAGAGTGATGACATCATCGCCGGAGCTGAAAGACGTCCACACCTTAAAAGGATGATGATGATGTCATAATCTCAAGCCATTTCCTGTGACTCACAAATTCCAGAAGGAAATGTGTGACAGGAGATGCAATAAGAATTATTATTTGTCCATTTGGAATCTGAATTTCATTTGTTTGCTTTAACATTAAATAAAATCTGTTGTCTAGACAGGAATGAGATTTGTAATTTTGACTCCAGTGTTATTATCCTGAAGTTCATGAACTATGAAAAATGATTTTCATTAATAAAATAAAATATGATGTAAATATTAGATGAAAAAATGTAAACTTAAAAACATGTTGCCTTTGCGACTAACTGAAATAAAATAAGCTTGCTTTTGAAGTACTAAATCACTTCAACTAAATCTTAAATTTAAAATAAATACATATATTCTTAATAACTTAAACTAAAATTTACAAGTAAAACTGAAAATATAAAAATATATGCGTACTCAAAATATTAATAAATACTATAATACTACATAAATAAATAATACTAAAAATGACATTGGTGATTCCAATTCCAAGAAAGTCCTATTAGACAATCTTTAGATTTTCTTACATGTGTAACTAACACACTAGTGTTTGAGAGTGATGCACAAGCCTTTATAAGTCTTTCAAATCAGATTATCTGTATTAAGCATAGTTTGAAACATTGCACAGTTCAGAAGCATCTGAACCAGAGAGGAATCATCCATCCCGTCCTTGAGCGTGTAATATCATCAGTCATGAGCCGGAGCTGCTGCTGGACAGTGTTAGTGGGTCAGTGTGTGTCTGGCCTGATATCACTCCAGCATGTGTGTAATTCATTACCAGAACACACTTAATCACAGGAATCACGGCAGAGCCTCATCATGCTGCTGGTGATGATTCAGTGCAGCAACACCTTTCATTTTCAACAACAGATGTTTAGATTGCAGAACATGCACGCAACAGTTATTATAACAGCTGCAAACACGCATACAGAAAGTGAATGGTGCAGTAAAGCTGTTCACGTGTCAGCATTAAGCTGCTATAATAAGCTTGGGGAATCCGGCTCGTCAGTAGTTTTGCGGCTCAGGCGTCGAGTCGTGATGAACAGTGTCAGTATCTCACGGCTGCGCTTTCATGGATTGCGTTAATAAACGTGCTCGGTGGACAACAAATTAAAGCAGCTCGGTTTTGGTTCTGCTTCTGCATTCTCCCTATGAGAGTATAGGGTTTCATAACAGCAGTACCGATGACATAAACATGCATCCGCACGACATGAGAGGAACAAAGGCCATGCATGAAAATGAAGCTGAAGTGCAGGTAAAATCAGCGATCAAAGACAGACACGATGCATTGTGTGTGCTCAAACTTCCAACACACCTGCTGTGTGTCAATATCTGCTCATCAACGAGCGTCATTCATGAAACATGAGCAGAGCATATTTCAGTCTAAAACCATTCTTAGATAAACCCATGCATTGAATTGGATGTTAAAAAGAGATGTATTACAAGCACATCAAACACAAAGGTCTTCACTACCACCCACTGCAATAAAAGTTTGGTTTAACTTGAAATTATGACTGAAATATACTATGATTGCTGTGCAGCACTTTATTTGACAAACAAAAACTCCAAAAATGCAATGTTCTGTTATAAACTAATTCTGCTGTAAAGTATTAAAACATCAGTTTTCCAAAATGGTTTAACTTTTTGAAATTAGGACAAAATTCTAATATTTATAATTACCGCTGTTAATTATTTGACAGTAGAAATGATCGTATATATACTATAAAGGTACTGTTATTTTCATTTAATAAAAGAAAAAGATTAAACTGTTCAAGTTTTCCAAAATAAATGTTTGGTTTAACTTTTCGAAATTATATATGTTGTGCAGCACTTTATTTGACAAACATTATAACAACACAATGTTCTTTGCAAAGGAATAGTTATATTTATTTACATTTAAAAAAATAATTGATTACCTGTTAAAAGTTTTATGAATTCAATTCATTGAACATGCTTTTTGATGATTAAAATTAAATTAACCAATTAATATAGAATCTAATCGAGAAAACTTAATAAAAATTCATAAAATTCCAAAACGGAATTGCATTAAAAAAAACAAAGTTCCAAAATGGAATTTAGGTAAAAAACAATATTCTAAAATGGAATTTGGGAAGAAATAAAACAAATTTTATAGTTATCCAGAGATTTCCTCTCAAAAAGACTCGAAATAAGCCAGTGTAGTACATATTTCAAAAGTTTAGAGTTAATAACTCTGCATTCAAATAAAGCCTGATGCCATCTGAGAGCTCCGTTCACATCTCGTCTAAATGACTGCCATTAAAAGATGACAACTCAAAGATTCTGCTCAAAGCTGCTCACATGGTCAGACTATGAATTACGGGGTTTTACGGCAATATTCATTACGGTAAAATGGATCTGTTTGCTTTGTAGTTGATGACAAGAAAAAAAAAAACGTTTTCACTATTGATTCATTATTACATTCGCTTACAAAACCCTGAAGAACTACAAAAGCACACCTTGTGACATGAAAAATGGTGGGAAAAACGCAAGAATGGCAGCATCTTTGAAAGGCAGTAAAGGGTTATAGTAGTAGCTTCTGACTACCTTTAACTTTTATTTTTAATATAAAGTCACAACTAGTACTTTTTCTATGTGGACACCGATATCTAGAGAGCAGTGTGGCTGATAGACGATATAAAGGCAATAATTAATGTTAGCAAAGGAGACTGCTGAGATGAAAGAAACTCTCATTTCATATATAATTTTGAGTCTTTTTTGAAGAGTGGAACTATCCAGCTGACGCCAAGAAAGAGAGAATTATCCTCGACTGGAGCGAGAGCCAGAAAGAAAGAGCGACAAAATGGGAAAGTCTTAATCAGCTGTGTCAGAGCGGACGGCAGTGAAGGGCCAGAGAGAGAGACGATGCACCCCAAACCGTGAGTCACGAGAAGCTCCCTCAGTCCTCAACGCATGCCAGAGATCAGAGGATGGAGAAGAATGTCAGGCATCTCACAGCTCCGTTCACTTCACGTCAGCCGAGCGCACGCTACCCATAATGCAACTGTCCAAATTTCCCTAATACTTCCAGTGAAGCAGATCGTGCAAAGGCAAGTCCTCTAACGTGAGCGTTATAATATTTAGCACTAGTTCACACATGCCTTACTGACAAAGCAATAAGCCTCAGTTTTGTTATTAAGATTGAAACTATTAAAAACATTTTTTTGTTAATTGAAATAACAAAATAAAACATTTTATACACACATTATTTATATACACATATACGTATTTTACATATTTATACATTTATTTAATATTTATATATATTAGGTTTATATAACTAAACTTGTAATTGTAGAAATTAGATTAAAATTAGAAATGCTGAAATAAACAGATATTGAACAATAGAACAGAAATAAAACAAGTTTTAGGCGAAATATTGAAATAAAAATATATTAAAGCTTCACAGAAGTATTAAAGTAAAACACACACTAATAAAAATGGGAAAAAAACATCACAACAAAAAAAAACTAACAATAATTTAATATGAAAACTGAAAATATAAAAACAAAATCTAATTCAAAATAATCAATACTATAATAGTATATAAATCAAAACAATTATGGGATGTTGTACGGCATGATGAAAAGCAAAATAATAATAATAATAATAAAGAAAAATAAAGAAATATTAAATCCTTGTAATGCACAGTCTGTTGAATAATAATATTAATCTATTCTTTCATTAAGTAATATATTAGTCTAAAGTAGAGATGCACCGATCGATCGGCTAGCGATCGGAATCGGCCGATTTTACTCATGATCGGCCCGGATCGGTGATCGGCCGGTCAGTCTCACTTCTTTCCGATTCCGAGCCGATCCGTTTTGTTACCATTTATTTGTGCTGTTGTTTGCAATTTTCGTATTTGTTCTTATTTTATTAATGACTTTTTACTTGTTTTTTTTTTTTTAATGAAAATAAAACTTTGCATTGAAGAAAAGTAGATTTTTGTTTGCATATGCTGTCAATTATAGTTCTTAGAAAGAAAATCGGAATCGGCAAAAATCGGTATCGGCAGATCACACTAACAAAAAAATCGGAAATCGTAATCGGCAAAGAAAATTGCAATCGGTGCATCTCTACTTGTAATGCACAGTCTGTTGAATAATAATATTAATCTACTCTTTCAATAAGTAATACATTAGTCTAAATATTGTTAACAAACTGAATGTTCAATAAAAACAACAACAAAAATGGGCTTAATTTTATCCATAAAAAAATCAAGTATATCATGAAAAGCATTCAATACCAGATTGAGATAAAGAATAAAAGTAGTTTGGACTAATATGCACGGATGAATTGTTCAAAATAACACCAGGGAAAAAGAAAGCTATTTATTTAGACTCGAAACCTCAGAATTCAGCCATAGCTTCCATTTCATTGTTCAGCCTTGTAGATATCGAGGTGAATTCAATTTCAGACTGATCTCAGATGAGATAGTTTTTCGAGTGGCGGTCTGCCGGTATTGATTGGGTGCCACGCAGTTCGCTTTTCTCTCTCCGAACCTTGCGGCAGCAGCAATTACCTTCCCACCCTCGACCCATCATCCCTCGCTCCCTAATTCACATCTTCAGCGTCTCCCTCCATCCCCGGCTCTCAGACTGTCGGCTGCGTTCACTCTCTTTTTGTGCTCAGCAATCAAATCAGGTGAACAAAGCGTGACTCCAGAAATCGGTGGCAGCGCAAACAAAAGGATGTGACCTCGTCAGCCCTCAGACTGCAGAGGGAAACAGATGAACAGGAAACAACCAGGCAGCGCCTGTGCCGAACACCACGGTAATACTGAAAATACACCACAGCCTCAAACCGATGCAAATGATTCATAATTAAAGCAACAGTCAACTCCAAAAATGAGATTCTCATCTAAAGATAAGGATCCTCAAAGACGAAAAACAACCAAAAAGTGGTGCATATGGCTTGTGCTCTACATAGGTCAAATACAGACAGTCAAAGGATAGGAGCAGTGTGAGGAACAAACTGACATTAAAGCACGCAGGTTCAGAAATGACGTGTCGAATGTGCGAATCAATGGCTTTTCACTGTCAATGACGTCAATGTTGATGTGTTTTTCAAAGAGTAAGCTACTAACCGTTTGGTTACATCCCATTATTGAAGGTTTTATGGAGAAGAGTGCGACAGAAGTGTGAATATAATGGCATACTGAGGCGGACTGTAACGTGTTGTTGTTTGTGTTGAATGAGGTGTCAGTCTGTTTTCCTGCTGGCCTTTGGCACCGATCAATGATTCAGCTGCCAAAAGACGCTGAGAGGTTTTTGCAAGGAAGGTTTTTATCTTAACAAATATCAGACAGATGACAGACCTGCGGCAACAAAAGCGTCGACACGCATATACTAATGACAGCACACATGCTACAGTCACTCGTAGGGTCGGAAACGGAGAACTGTTCTTAAAGGAACAGTTATCCCCAAAAAAGGAAAACTGTCATCATTTACTCACCGTCATGTGGTTCCAAACCCATAAGACTTTGGCTAATCTTCGAAGATATTTTTAATGAAACCCGAGACATTTCCGTCTTTCCTTTGAAAGTTCATTGAAGCCTTGTGAAGAGATACGATCACTTTATCTAACAATGATTGAAAATCATACATGGAGTGCATCATATATGTGACCCTGCAAAACAAAACCAGTCATAAGGGTCAATTGTCTGAAAGCTGAATAAATTAGCTTTCCATTGATGATATATAATATTTGTCTGAGATACAACTATTTGAAAATCTGGAATCTGAGGGTGCAAAAAAGTAAAATATTGAGAAAATCGCCTTTAAAGTTGTCCAAATAAAGTCCTTAGCAATGCATATTACTAATCAAAAATTAAGTTTTGATATATTTACAGTAGAAAATTTACAAAATATCTTCATGGAACATGATCTTTACTTAATATCCTAATGATTTTTGGCATAAAAGAAAAATTGATAATTTTGACCCATACAATGTATTGTTGGCTATTGCTACAAATATACCTGTTCTACTTATGACTAGTTTTGTGATGCAGGGTCACATATGGCAAACAATTTTCATTTTTGAGTGAACTATCCCTTTAAGACCCATTTTCACCAAGGGGGACAATTATAACGAGGATGATAACTGACAGCCAATCAGAATCCATCCGACTTTAAGGAGTTCCAGCATTTAAAGCAGCAGATGACAAAATTGTAGAGTGCTTATAATAAACAATGCCATTGTGCATTGGTGTAGGCGCTAATATAGCTATCATCTTTGGTTTGAACTGGCTGTTTTTCATAACAGGTTCAATTTACAAAAGAAACTGGAGTAGAAAGATTTGCATGATGATGTTTGGTTACTTTATTGTTACATCAACATACAACACAACCAGTGTAGTCAAAACCACCAATCGATTACTCTTGTGAGAAGGTTATTTTCTTTTAAACGAATCAGTGAAAACGATTTAAGGCCCATGCAAACCAAGAACGATAACTGTAAGGATAGCTATATTAGTGTTTCAACCAACAGACAACAATGTTCTGTTTATCTTAAATGAGCGATGCAGTTTTGTCGTCTGCCTCTTTAATAGTGCAAGCTCTTCAAACTCTGGATCCTAATAACGATATTGTTCCTCTGTGTTGTTATCGTTATATTTATTGTGTGGACTTTCCTATTCTCATAGAATTAGAACAGCTATTACAATTTCATAGTTAGATTTTATCAGTGTGAAGTGAATGGGCATTTGACCTCTCGGATTATTGATTTGAATCGGTCTAATAATGACTCACTGAATCAGTCAGAACTGCATCATCCAAAGGTTTCAGAAGCCTGAGTAAGATTTTAGAGACCATTGGTGACAGTGTCTACTAAGGCTGATGATGCTTTTGGGAAAAGCAGCCCAGAGCGATTGTTGACTTACTCATTGATCTGTTAGTGATTAGTTTCATTATGTCCAATTTAAACCGGGAATTGTTACTGCGCTGTTAATGCTCGTCAATTCCCATTCCTATTGCCCATTATTCCTTCTTTTCACTCAGAGATGCACACATTTACACACTCACAAGCCCTCAGAAATCAGACACGCTCCACACGGGTGCCCTGTGCCACCCACTGTGCCATTTTTATCTCTAATTAAGTAGCCGGGGTGAGTTACAGGGCTATTGTCCACCTGAATTAGACATAAAACAAGATCACATTAATATTTAATAGCAGTCCCGAGCAAGATGATAGTAGAGGTAGGGAGAGCACTATGCTCTTTCCCTAATGTATTACATTTTGAATACAGCCATCAGCTCCGGCCAAACATGAAACATCAACAAGCTGATCAATATTTCGGTGTATTTTTAGAGTTTCCTGTCAATACTAGGGTTGGGAACCGAACTCGGTACTTTTAAGGGTACCGACCGAATTGCGTCGGTACTACAGAGTACCGATTCACGTTAAATCAATCGGTGCCAAATTTCGGTACCTGAGAACGCATATGGGCGCATACGCTACAGAGAGAGAAAGAGAGACCCTGTGACATGATGTCACCCCTGCAACTCGTTCAATCACACAGGGCAAGCCGAAATGTTGTGAAGTGTGGTTACATTTCTAGGGCCATATGGTTTCTGCGAAAACACGGACGGGATCGTGGAGTCCATTCATAAAAACGTAATTTACTCTATAGCGCGGAATGCCACGGAATTCGT
>NW_015662288.1:143121-157845 GCF_001515625.1 Sinocyclocheilus rhinocerous | reverse complement strand
TATATATATATTAAAAAAAAAAAAAAAATATATATATATATATATATATATATAGGGTTGGGTACAGACCGAATTGCGTCGGTACTACAGAGTACCGATTCACGTTAAATCAATCGGTGCCAAATTTCGGTACCTGAGAACGCATCTGGGCGCATACGCTACAGAGAGAGAAAGAGAGACCCTGTGACATGATGTCACCCCTGCAACTCGTTCAATCACACAGGGCAAGCCGAAATGTTGTGAAGTGTGGTTACATTTCTAGGGCAATATGGTTTCTGCGTAAACACGGATGGGATCGTGGAATCCATTCATAAAAACGTGATTTACTCTATAGCGCGGAATGCCATGGAATTCGTCAATTTTGGCGAATTAATCAAAAGTAGCCACTGCCACATAATTCGAATTGCGATATGAACTAGTGTCTGTGAATATTAAAATGCAAAAAGACGGTTTAAATATGAATCCTGCACGTTCTGCTTGCCTCTGTATGTATGAATGGACCCTGTTGTTCAAAATGTTGAAATTGAGACTTTTGGACTTATTTTTTCACTGAAATAAACGTTTTTTTGTAATTACACACTGAGTAAAGTATCGAAAAATGGTACCGTTGGGTACCGGCACCGAAATTCAAGTACCAAACCATTAAAATGTGAACGGTACCCAACCCTAGTCAATACCAGCAGCGTGATGCCACGCAAAACACAAGCACATGCTGTGTAACCCAGATCTATCCCAATTGCTCCATCAATACATATTTAATACAAATAAACCAATTAGCTTCGATGGGCAGCCATTTCACATGTCTGTGTTGTCTGTATCCGTAGCCGATATTAACTGCAAGCGAAAACAACAGGCAGCAGGGAGTATTGGCTTTCAAAAAGAACGATCATTATTGACACATACATGTTCACCTGATCACAAATGCAGGGTAATGCAACGCTGGTGGCAGGCTGGAATACAAAGCCTGAAACCCTAGTTACCATGGCAGCATCCCAAACCAATTCCATACCATTCCCAATTTAGAACACAATGCATGAATCTCCACACATTCTAAAGCGGCATATCTAGTACTTCCAGACGACTGCAACATATTCCAGACCACCAGGTTGGAATTCAAAGCATGAAGCTCCTCAGTTACCATGGCAGTATCCCAAGCCAATATATACAAGACTGTTCCCGGTAATACAACATATGAATCCCAGCAGTTAGGCCTACTTAACCAGCATTTCTAGGATCTATTACACCAGTATACTCATAACGTCCAGCAATCCAACAATATTATATTCACTACAATGGCAATTCTCGTTGTCTAATATTGGATCTACCAATAAGCGACCAATTTGGGGAGTAATAACAATACAATAAAACATAAAAAATACAAATGTTTCATTATGGGTCAAAAAAATAATATCAGTCATTTCCTTTACTCCAATATTTTCCAGAACATCAGTTTGGAATACAACACATCAAACTCTACAATTACCAATGGCAGCATCCCAAACCAATACCACACCAATCCCAATCTAGAATACAATGCATGGATTTTTACACATGCTAAACCAGCATTTCTAAGGTCGTATTACACCGATATATTCCCAGCAATGTCACACTGCAAATATACATTTCTTACTATGTCCAGGATGCAATGCATGAATGGGATAACCTCTTTAAATAGGCAGATACATTTTTCCTGATATTTACATCCAACTTTATCGGTTCTTATTTGTCAATATTGGGTCTACCGATAAATTTAATATTTTGGGGGTTAATTAATACTTCTATATCGGTATACTCCAATATATAATATACTTCAATATTTTCCAGAACAGCAGATGGGAATACAAAACATGAAGCTTAACAGTTACCACAGCAGCATCCCAAACCAATTCCACACCATACAATTTCATTCCATTTCCAATTTAGAATATGCATGAAACCCTGACAAACTAAACCAGCATTACATCAGTCTATTCCCAAAAATCCAGCATTTCAAACATTTATTTGAGACAATTCCCAGGATGGAATACAATGCATGAATAAGACACTAGGATTATTTCCTCATCAACGATCTTATGCAGTTCTTTATAGTTTATCAATATTGGGTCTACCAAAAAAAAGCATAATTTGGGGGAAATAATACTACTAATAATAACAACAACAATAATTATAATAATTATTATTATTGCTGTTACTACTAATACAACTAATACACTGCAAAAAAAAATTTTTTTTTTTGCAAAAATAATCAAAAATATCTGCCAATGGGGCAAGAAAAATATCCCATTGACAGATATTTTTGCTTGTTTTAAGCAAAAACTAACCAAATTTGGTTATATTTTTTTCAGAAAACAAGACATAATATCTTAAGTCATTTTACTTGTCAAATAAATGCATCCTGATTCAATAATTTTTAGATATTTATACTAGAAAACCAGACAAACATTCTAAGGAAGAAAATCATTTTTTGCAGTGTAATAATATCTATCAGTGCAGGTCATAAAAAACAATATCGGTAAATCGCTATCCATTAGTCCGATATTTTCCAGAAAAGCAGAACAACAGTTCCTGTGCCAGCATTCCTGACAAATATTGCAGACCACTGACAGGCTGCAATACAATACATGAAGCCCTGTATGTCTGAACATTTCACCTGCAGCTCTTTGTTAAGAAGTTTACCGCACTGTCGTGTTCAGATTCAACCACCGATCACTGTTCATATCGCTTTCGCTGCAAACCGCGACACATATATCGTGCTGAAATCTGTTCAGGCTAATTTTATTCCTTTGATTACATCTAAGCTGTATTGACTATCGCTTTAACTCAGTGTGTTGTCCTTTATGTGTATAAATGTCAAGGAAACCTCGAGCATTATCCGGCGGTGCACCGCTGCTTCCCTCCCCGGCGGACAGGCGCCTTACCTCGGCACGCAGCTCGGCGACGACCGGTCCACTTCCCAGGTGGCGTACAGGTTCATGTGCACCGGCCGATTGGAGGTGATCGCCACCGGTTTGGAGGGCTGCGGAGACGGTACGCCTCCAGTCCTCGGGAGCCCTCCCCGCTCCGACATGCTGGAGGAACCTTATGTTTGAAAACAATGAAGGAAAACCCGAATAAAACGGCTGTTTGTCGGAGCGCCGAGCCTCTACTGCAGCACAGTCATCCGTCCACGAGGACCGAGGCTCGGTTAGACCGATCGCGACGCGCGCTTCAACCCGCCGTTCACCGTCAGAGTCGCTGCGAATGTTTCTCAAGTTGCGCGAGTTGTTTATCGTTGCAGGAAGCGGAAATTTCTGTTTTTGCTCGCAGAGAAGCGCCACGGCCGAAGAGAGCAACGCCTCTTGTGAAAGACGAGCCCTCACAACCAACCCTTGAGAGAGAGAGAGCGAGAGAGAGAGAGAGAGAGAGCGAGAGAGACAGAGAGAGAGAGTGTGTTGATGGAAGGACATACCTGTCCTGCGAAATAAGAAAAGTCACAATATAATTTAAGATTTTAGTGGCTTGCGGCTGTCACTTTATAATATTTACAAAGAAATGTTTACATGCATACATAGCATGCATAAATAAATAAATAAATAAATAACACGCTTATCTTAAAATATAATAATATAGAATACACTAATAATATAATAAAAAGCTATATTTATATTGTGTTATAATATTTGCATGTATATATATATATAGGTCAAATTCGAGCCTATCCGAAATACACTAATATTATAAATATAAAAAATATAATTAATGCATATATAATTTATGAAAAATCAGTGGCTTGCAGCTGTCACTTTATAATATTTACAAGGAAATGTTTACATGCATACATGCATGCATGCATAAATAAATAAAACGTTTACCGAAAATATATATATATATATATAAAGTTTGGTGGACTTTCAGCATGTCATGTAGCTTTTTAAAAATTAATTAATTAATCTATTTATTTATTTTGTAAATCTATGAATAAAGTATAATCCAAAATATTTAACATTTAAAATTTCAATTAAATTTACTTTATTGTCATTGTACATAGTACAACTAATTTTTGTCTGGTGAGTCTCAGTTACAAACTAAACAAAAGAAAGAACCAACAATTGAAATCAACCAACAATAAATAATAAACAGCAGCAGTTGCATTACAAGTAACGCGAGTTACATAATCAGATTACTTTTTTCAAGTAACTAGTAAAGTAACGCATTACTTTTTAATTTACAAGAGAATATCGGAGTTACTCTTTCAAATACAGCAAGTTACTTTTTTTTCCCCAATGTATTGACTGACAGCCACAAGCAAGCCCTGTCCAGATTTAAAAAGAAACACAAAAGTAACGTAACGCATTACTTTCCATAAAAAGTAACTAAGTAACGTAATTAGTTACTTTTTTATGGAGTAACGCAATATTGTAATGCATTACTTTTAAAAGTAACTTTCCCCAACACTGCATATAAATATATGTGTGCTTTTAGCAGACGCTTTTATCCAAAATGGCTTAAAATATATGATGTGTTTTAAAGGTAGTGCAGGGTAAGAGGCCCATTGGATGTCATTTTCTCCTAAAATACAGCACAACAAAACCCACAGCAGCACTTTTCTAAGTGCCACAGATAATAGTTTAGTGTAAGTGGAGGGATGGATTTGTTGATGGATGTGTAAAGTGTTACCATATTTGTTGTTCCAGTAACAATGGAGATTTATGATATAAGCATGAACTAAAATTGCAGCTGTAAGAAATTCACCATTCAATAACAAATAACAGGACCCGCTGATAGAAAATACAATTTATACAATTTTATAAAACTCCAAAAGTGACTGAAATCAACCAGAAATTTCCTAAAATTGCATGCGTCTCAAAATCCTCACACGTTTTCTTTGCTCAGATTGTCTCACTCCATTATAAAGCCCTTTAGGAGCAGATAAAACACATTCAGGCCCACTGAACCGTCATTAAGAACTCATTAATTATTGATGGTTTTCAATGTGGGTCAAATTTGAGTTTCTCGTTAGCACTGCCAGCACAGTTTGTTCATGTCTGCTGGATTTATAGATGTCAGATATACAGTAAATCCACAGTAGAACTGCTTCATTCATATCGGTCTCAAACACAACACACTGTCAGTGACAATTTTGACATAGTTTATATTATATATTTACAGTAGATATAAAATATTCTTTCAGTGAATTTGAGTGAATGTGTCATATAGCTGTAATTTTTGCCACAAATTGTGGTTTGGAAAATTATAAATTTGACATAGGTCATAATTGATGTAAGTCACAATTATGAGATAAAAGTTGAAATTATGAGATATGAAGTCATAATTATGAGATAAAAAGTTGAACTTATGAGATCTAAAGTCAAAATTATGACAAAAATGTGAAATTATGAGATTTAAAGTCAAAATTGACAAAAATGTGAAATTATGAGATTTAAAGTCAAAATTGACAAAAATGTGAAATTATGAGATTTAAAGTCAAAATTGACAAAAATGGGAAATTATGAGATTTAAAGTCAAAATTATGAGATTTAATGTCAAAATTATGAGACAAGTTGAAATTATGAGATATAAAGTCATAATTATGAAATAAAAAGTTGAAATTGTGTGATATAAAGTCATAATTATGAGATAAAAAGTTGAACTTATGAGATTTAAAGTCAAAATTATGACAAAAATGTGAAATTATGAGATTTAAAGTCAAAATTATGACATAAAAATGTGAAATTAGGAGATTTAAAGTCAAAATTATGACATAAAAATGTGAAATTATGAGATTTAAAGTCAAAATTGTGATATAAAAGATTCTCGTTTACGTTTTATCGCATAATGCCAACCATTATGATAAAAATATAAGAATTATGAGATACTAAGTTACAACTGACAAAAAGTTGAAACTGACAAAAAGTGCTAAATTATGAAGTAAAAAGTGTATTTTGTATCACACATGTATCACTTTAAAATAAAAAAGAAATAATTTGATACATTATTAAATGTGCACATCTCATTAAGTTAAATCACTAAACTAAAATATAAAATTATTTAACGTATTATTAAATAAAAAATTCTTCTATTTTTGTTCTATTTTGTACATCTATCGGTCAACATTGTGAGCTAATAACAGTATTGCTATCAAATATTTCAGTTAATACAGTATTAAAGGCCGTTAATGGACACTGAGTTTGTCTAATGCAATTATTTAATCAGTCGGCCCGAGTCAAAATGTCCCGTTTACATGCTTCTGAATAAACATACAACCCATCACAACAGACACTTCAGGTCATCTGAGGACAACACTAACTCAGTGCTTAGTTGAGCTGGTCATGTGATCAGCCTCATTATAATGAGCCTGGATTATATGATATACACACGTCCACATCATCAGGACTGAGGGCCAATCAGAAACGACCCCTGTGTCACAGCAGGACGCCTGCGGGTATTCAAATCAAAGCGCTAATTAGTTGAGTCATTCCAATCTGTCCAACTTTTATGTGCAAAGTATGGAAGCCCACTTCTGCCACATAAGAAAAAAAAAACATGCTTTGATAAATCATAATTCTGACATGGATATAATTATGACCCTGTCTGTGAAATCCACGCTAAAGTCTCAAAATCTAATTATGAGATAAGCATCAAAGTTTGATTTCAACCATTAATTTCACTATGATTTCAATCTTTGACATGGCCCTACTCAGTCAATATTAAAGATATAAGGGTTATATTTTCACATAATGTTCTACGTGTTTATGAAGGATGATTTTATGTAGAAAACAGTAAATCACAAAAAAATGACTTTAGCTGGGTTTTCACAGGCAGGGTCACATTTATGACATAAAATTTCAAGAGTATGCTATTGTCATCGTTGACATAAGTCGTAATTATGAGATAAAAAGATGAAATTATAAGTCAAAATCATGACAAACGGTAAATAAAATAAAAAAATGAAGTTATTATTATGACAAAGTTAAAACTGACAAAAAAAGTCAAATTATGAGATAACGGTTGAAATTATGATTCATAATTATAACTTTTTCTAATAGGCCTAAGTTCAATTTCAAAACTTCAATCTCATAATTTCCACTTTAACTTTGTCATAATTGACTTTCTATCTTTTCATTTTTTAGTCAGAATTACTAGTTTTTGTCTCACTTTTACTTTGTCATAACTATGACTTTTTATCTCATAATTTCTACTTTGTCATAATTGACTTTCTATCTGGAGCTTAATTTTTTTCAGACTTTCTACTTTTTAAACCGTAACTGACTTCTCATAATTTTTGCCAATTTTTTTTGTCATAATTGTGACTGTCATAAGTGACATTCATTCTCAATCTTAATTTTTTGTGTGCCATAATTCCTTTATCTCCTATTGATAACTTAGAATTTTATAATTTAGATTTTTGAGTCATAAATATGACTATCTCATAATTTCAATTGTCATAATTGACTTTCTATCTTGTAGTTGAACTTCAAAATTTCGACTTTTTATGCTGTAGCTGACTTTAACTCAGTTTTTTTGGTCATAATTTAGAATTTGTCATAACTGACTTTCAATTTCAATTTAAGTTAAAAAAAAATTTCGCCATAATTCTTATCTCATTGATGACTTAGTATCTCATAATTGAGATTTACCAAAGCGTGATTTTTTTTTCTTTTGTGGCAGAAATGGGCTTCCATAAGGAAATGTGACTGGTGTTTAGTGTGCAAAGCTCCCTTCAATGAGTACCAGCACATCTTCCTGAATAAAACTCATGTCTCACTCATCAGAAATCATGAAACAAATGAAGACCTGAGATGATATTCGAGCTTGTAAAATGAAGACAGCGTTTGGACGACGTCTGGAATGTGGCAAATTGGATCTTGCCCACCAATGCGACGTGTTTGACGGGAAACGAGTGTGTTATTGTCTGAGCCGCTGTGTTTGAGTGTTTGTCTGCTCTCGACTGAGGTCAAGAGGCAGTGAAAGCGTTATGTAGGTCAAAACAAATCCCAGACATCAGGTGACGGTCAGACTTCCTGAAGACACTCTCACTCGCCCCCTGCTGGCCTGAGCGGCCCCCTGCAGACCGAAGATTAAACCTCAAATGCATTACAAATAAACAATGCAATGTTTCAAGTGGTTCAAGGTTAATCGATAGGGATGTTACAAAGTCAACACTCACAAAGATGAATTTCTTGTTAATTCAATATTTTAAGAGTTGAGCATGTCTACAAAAATAACTAATGTAACTATTCCTTAATCGGGTAAACCTAAAAAAAGTGGGTGACACATGGCAGAAATAAAATACCGTAACATCAGATTTTCATGGACTGCTATTTTATTTACAAAAACATCGAGCATAAATGAAAAACGTCGCTCACTGTCATGTGACGTACAAACACAAGGGCGCTTCTACACGACTTCAACAGTTAAAAAGAGTGAGAAATGAAGGATGAGAAGGGCTGGCGTCCCGCAGCTCACCGCAGGGCTAGAACTTGAACTCTTTGTATTTCTTCGCTCCAGAGCGCGTGTCCTGCGGCTGTGCCTTGCGCTTCTTTTGCTGCAAGGAAGACAGAAGAAAAATATTTCAGGAAACACTGGTAAAAACACAACTACCATTTACAAAGATGATTCACAAAACACCTTAGTTTACCAGAGACACTTAAACTGGCTTTACTAGAAAATACATTTTATTGCATCCCTTTTAGTGCAGAAATTAATATGGTGATTTAAGAATTCTTATTTTTTTTAATTTTATTATAGCATCCTTTGCAAAGCACTTAAAAAAACATGTAGGTAATTTTTTACCTTAAATCAAAAGTTAGAAAAACTTGGTGTGAAGACAAGAAATTCTATTTAGAATTGTAGAATGTAGGGATTTTCATGGCAATTAAGCACATTTAGCCTCAGTGAGATGACAAAAAAAACAAAAAAAAACAAACAGAATTAAAAATGTCTGATTATTTATGTACAAATGTATATCTTTTTTAAATAAAAAAACAAACAATTATTATAAAAATATATTTAGAAATTGTGTATATAATCAATTGTGCATATATACTAAAAACAAATATGCATAATAAACAAATGTAATATGTAAATATATATGTAATATAAAAATATTTAGCCTATAAAATTATACAAAAAGTATAAAAGTAAAGCAGAACGATCATTCATTTAATTGGCTTATTTTGTGTCTTCATTTAAGCAGACACATTTGTCCAAAGCATCTAACAAATGAGAAAAATCATAAGAATTGTCATAATAAAGAATGTTTTTTTTTTAAAGTTGTATAGATTCTCTATTTTAATGAGAATGATCATGAACAAAGACAATAGGAATTATGAACTAAGCTCATAAGACATCCTTTACGCAATACAATAATGGAAATGTGGAGGACAAAATGCAAACACACCTTAAAAATAAGCTTAAATTAATGCACTAACCCAAGATATAATTTCCCGTTTCTTTGTTTTTGCAGAGATCTATGATCAGAAGGTTTATGACTGATTGATTAAATGCATTTTTAGAGCTCCATCTGAACTCACCTTCTGTTTGGCGGCGTGTTCGGCCACCATGTCGCTGAAGTCCTCTTTCTCCACCTGCTGCTCTCTGACGTGCTCCTCGTACTTCTGCGTCATGGCCATGGGGTCGAGCTCCAGCTCCTCCGGCGCCAGAGCCACCTCCACCCCCTGAGAGTCTCCGCCCAGCCCCGAGACTCCGCCCACCTTCCGGCTCGTCACCGTCTGCATGCACCACACGAGAGAGGACCACACAATCAGAGGGGACGCAGCAAGCAAACATGACACACACACAAACATCTGTCCAAACTCTCACTGGGTTCTCATGCAACGACTGCACAAGCACATCTGCAGTGATAAAAACAGTGTAGAGTTGACGTTTCCACTGCCCAGCTGGTGCTCGTTTATCTCTCGCTGTCATTTTAAATGCAAACGAGTGCCATATGGATGGAGTGATTTGCATGTGATGGCTGGGAGAGATCTGATGGAGATGTGAAGTCCGTGCTCCTGCAGAGGTATAGACACTGAAATCAACCAGACAGAGAGAACTCTGGGATACGAGGCGGATGCTGTCTGGCTGCGAGGTGACATGATTACTATAAAACACACAAACCAATATGCAACTCTGTTTATTAATGCGTCTGGTTTTGTTTTTGAAAATATAAATGGGAAGACGATGCATAGCAGGGCTGGATATTGAAAGATTTCATGATTCGATTAAAGTTAAAATTTATACATACACACACTAAAATAAATATGTATAATTAAAATATAGGCAATACCCATGTTTAAATATGAATAAAAAAATAAAATAAATATATATAAAATGATTAAAAAAAAAGTATGAAAGTAAAATATAAGGTACATCATGGCTGATTTAATGTTTCCGTTTCTTCATTCAGCAGACGCTTTTGTCCAAAGCAACTAAAAAATGAAGCAGATCATCGATTTTTTTTAAGCTGTTGGTCATTTAATGAATGTAATGAGAATGATTAATAAACAAAGATGATGAGCTCATAAGTATAACACCCATTATGCAATTATAATAATGGAAATGAAGAATACAAAATGCAAATGAGCTTCAATTAACGCAAGGCATAACTTCTTGTTTCTTCGTTTTTGATTTTGCATTGATATATGACCGAAAGGTTTATGATCGGGCTGATGCATTTTCGATGCGGCTCGTGAGACTCCATCTGATCTCACCTTCTGTTTGGCGGCGTGTTCGGCCACCATGTCGCTGAAGTCCTCTTTCTCCACCTGCTGCTCTCTGACGTGCTCCTCGTACTTCTGCGTCATGGCCATGGGGTCGAGCTCCAGCTCCTCCGGCGCCAGAGCCACCTCCACCCCCTGAGAGTCTCCGCCCAGCCCCGAGACTCCGCCCACCTTCCGGCTCGTCACCGTCTGCATGCACCACACGAGAGAGGACCACACAATCAGAGGGGACGCAGCAAGCAAACATGACACACACACAAACATCTGTCCAAACTCTCACTGGGTTCTCATGCAACGACTGCACAAGCACATCTGCAGTGATAAAAACAGTGTAGAGTTGACGTTTCCACTGCCCAGCTGGTGCTCGTTTATCTCTCGCTGTCATTTTAAATGCAAACGAGTGCCATATGGATGGAGTGATTTGCATGTGATGGCTGGGAGAGATCTGATGGAGATGTGAAGTCCGTGCTCCTGCAGAGGTATAGACACTGAAATCAACCAGACAGAGAGAACTCTGGGATACGAGGCGGATGCTGTCTGGCTGCGAGGTGACATGATTACTATAAAACACACAAACCAATATGCAACTCTGTTTATTAATGCGTCTGGTTTTGTTTTTGAAAATATAAATGGGAAGACGATGCATAGCAGGGCTGGATATTGAAAGATTTCATGATTCGATTAAAGTTAAAATTTGATATCGATTAGTTTAGGTGTATATCAGTTACGTGTGTAAACTATACAAGGAAACATGTCATGTGGTACTTTACTACAATATTAAGGGTTACAATTAACTCCAAATTCATTTGCTATATATTTTTTAGCTATAATCCACCCTCAGATTAAAAAAAAGCATTTAAATTATATAAAATGTAAATGCATTTATATTGCACGTAAAGCAGCTTTTATTTACTTTTTAATTATATAATTACGTTTCTACTCAAATTCCTTATTTAAATATAAACATTTAAATGTTGGCTGTCATAAAAATTCGTTTTCATGACAGATTTACTCAAATTTGGGGTGTGACGGTACACGTATTCGTACCGAAAGTTTTCAGAATGGGTCTTTTGGTTCGGTACGCATGTGTACCAAACAAATAGTTCCATTTTTTTTCAGGAAATTCAGACAATAAATGCTGTTTTTACACTCTTTGTATATTGCCGTATAACGCATTAGTTCTAACGGCAGCGCGGAGAGTGATCACCCCTTCCTCTTTATTACTAGTTATAACACAAAATATACATGAATGAACTTCTCATGTAATCACTCAATTAGTGTTTCAATCGCAGAAAGATGTCATTAAAACAGCTTGTAAATAAAATGTCACGTAGCATTTCATTTACCTCAGGCAAGTCATTAGTGTGCACAGCTCGTTATTTGCTAGGAAAAAAGAAGTCTAGTGAGGAGCATTTGGCGAAATATTAGACGATACTTCATTATACTTACTTTAACTGTTAGTGATGTCTTCGTTATTTAAAGTATGTTTAAATAAATATTTTATGAAACAAGTTATGACACTGTAAATTATTATATTTCAACAACAAATAGAAATTGTATAATTTAGAAGTTAATTAAAATTTTTTTTTTTAAATGTTTGCATACAATTTTTTCATTTGAGTGTTGATTATTATAGTTAAAAATACACCGTAATTGAATTTAAGTTTGGGCTCTGTTGTTAATTGTAACCTTATAGTAATGTAAAAGGGCTCCCTATAGTTTAGAGCAGAAGCTGAGATAGATTTTTATCCCTAAGAAAATTAATTATAATTGAATTTATTTAAAGAAAGAGCAATTTGTTCAGTAAACCATTGTTAAATAAAAAAAATAAATAAATAAAAGTTTTTTTCCCTCCTGCAGTACCGAAACCATACCGAATCGTGACGTCAAAACCGAGGTACGTACCAAACCGTCATGTTTGTGTACCGTTACACCCCTAATTCAAATATACATTAAATAATGAAGACTCGCTAACAGCTTAAGTGAAAATATAATGAATATGCAATATAGCCTCCTCTAGAGTTATGTTTTTCTAACCAACTAATGAGTTTACAGACATTGATTGGCTTTTCTGAGGAAAACAATATTAAGTGACATTGTTTAGAAGCTGTTTTATTAATGTCTTTATGCGGTTAAAACACTGAGCAATTATGAGACATTAAGTTTTGTGAAGTTGTTTCGTGTCAACACCTTCTGATGTTCACTCATGTTTATTTCATGCAATAACTAGTAGTAAAGATGAAAAGATAATCGGCTCACATGCCACTTGAACTGATGTGCTATAGCGATGCCACATTAAAGACTGTCAAATCCCAGTGTATTGTTTGTATTTTGTGGTATAATTGATAGAATTTAAAAGCTGAAACTTTGTTTCAAATCAAAAGTAACAAAGCTTACTGTGATTATTGGACGACAGGTGCTAAAAGTGGATAAAATGGGATTTGAAACTGGATGGGAACTGATATTGGTTAATGAAACGCATCCCTAATGCATAAGTGCATTGTTTTAAATCAGCTAAGATTTTTAATTTAAATGTATATGGGTGTTAAAATGAAAGTGTGTGTTTAGGTCTTGTCCCAAGAATTTGTGACCCTGTCTGTGAAATCCAGGCTAAAGTCTCAAAATCTAATTATGAGATAAGCATCACATTTTGATTTGAACCATTAATTTCGCTATGATTTCAATCTTTGACATGTTATATTAGTCAATATTAAAGATATAAAGGTTATATTTTCACAGAATGTTCTACATCTTTATGAAGGATGATTTTATGTAGAAAACAGTAAATCATAAAAAAATGACTTTAGCTGGGTTTTCACAGACAGGGTCACATTTATCAAACCAAAACTGATCTGAGAAACTGAACAGCCCTATGCGACACACATCTATCTCTCGCACACAGCTGTACCGTAGACATGTCGTAGATGTGTGTGGACGCCATCATAGCGGCCCCAACCGGCCCCGTCCTCCTCTCCGGCAGCACCGTGAACAGCTGAGGCGTCTCGTTTCTGAAAACACACACAAACACGAGTTACACAAGCAGCCATTTATCAGACGCTTTCATCTTAAGTGCTTGAGGAAACGATGCTGATAGCTCACCAAACAGCACTTGCAGAGCTCAAACCTACAACATGATGGTTAACAGCCCACATTTCTAAGTACTACAACACACATTAGGCACAAATGTAGCTGGTTCTCATATCACAGCAAGTTTAAAAGTGTGGCTTCTGCAACACTAGAGGAATAATCAAGCCAGCATTGCCGTATGGGGCCTGTCAGAGCTCTCACAAAGAGAATAAACACAATGAGTCACAATGTACTGTTGGACTAATTAACCCTGCAAAGCCTACTCTATCATACTTGATACATGAATTAAGGTCTCTAAACAATCAACATGATCAAAAGTTTGCTGGAAAACCTGTTGCACAATCTGCTACATGCCTTCTGTGATCTGATTGACAGTTTAGACTTTTTTTAATCAAGTAAAAGCCCTTTTAGTGTGATGTAAAATCTTCAGCTCATCCTTCACGATGTCAAATCTTTACCGATTTTCATAAAGTTAATGCAAGAATAACTATATTGTTAGTAATATTTCAAGATGAACACTTACTGGACTGAATCAACTTAGGTTTACTTGATTATCCATCTTTTTTTCTTTAGTGAATATCAAATATGATCTTCAGGCTTTTGAGGAACATATATTTGCTCACCTCTCGATCATCATTGTATTGCATTGCATAATATGTTTTGAAACCACAGCTTTGTTTATAAAACTAAGCATTAAAGGTGGGGTAAGCGATTTTTCAAAAACGCTTTAGAAAACGGATTCGGGCCGACTAGCAAAACAAACTTGTAGCCAATCAGCAGTAAGGGGCGTGTCTACTCATGATGTGGAGGAGAGAGAGTTCAGTGCACAGGATGGACATTAGCCGAGCCGAGTGACAGAAAGATAGAGATGGTGGATTAAAAACAAAAGAGGAAAACGTCTGTGGAACAAAAGAAGGCTTAAGGGGGTCATATGATG
>NW_015662288.1:137371-143004 GCF_001515625.1 Sinocyclocheilus rhinocerous | reverse complement strand
GGGTTGCGTACATGTGGTGGGCGGAGCTATCAAAATAGGGGCGAGACCCTTTTGGGGTAGGGGTGTGTTTGTTTTGGTGATTTCAAATGTCAACACTGGCTACCAGAAATCGCTTACCCCACCTTTAATATCACCTTACTAAGACATATCATTGAAGATACAGAGTCAGTGACGACTGATATTTATATGTTTTTATGTCAGTAGTCCCTGTTATACTGCTATAAATATTTTAAAAGATTTATATTGCATGATATCAGACTTTCATATAACTTTTTGGCCGTTTAAATACCAGCATCTGCACCAAATTGCATATTTTTTGCTTAGCTTGGTTCTTGCATCTCTGGAGAGACCTAAAAATGGCTTTCCACCAACGTTTACCATCCAACCTGACAGAACTGGAGTGGATCTGCAAGAGGGAATGGCAGAGGATCCCCAAATCCATGTGTGAAAAACTTGTTGCATCTTTCCTAAAAAGACTCATGGCTGTATTAGATCAAATGGGTGCTTCTACTAAATACTGAGCATTTTTCAGTTTTTCTTTTTTAATAAATTTGCAAAAATGTCAACAATTCTGTGTTTTTCTATATATATGGGGTGCTGTGTGTACATTAATGAGGAAAAAAAATTAACTTAAATGATTTTAGCAAATGGCTGCAATATAACAAAGAGTGAAAAATTTAAGGGGGTCTGAATACTTTCCGTACCCACTGTATATATATATATATACACACACACACATATAGGTGTTTTTCCCTCCAAATATGATCTCCATATTCTCTATATATCACTGTATGTGCCATAAAGGCCTGATGTATCACATGATACATATATAAAAAAAAATTGCATGCAAACTTTCACATTTTCACTAAAAGTTCAAAAATGTATTTCATATGAGCAGATGACTTTAAGTGAATAGGGCCTTAAATTTGGCTCTGCTCCTCACATAAACTCGTATTTGCTCAGACACTCACCCGTCCATGGCCTCTTCGATCTTCTTCTTCCTGAGCTCGATGAGCTCTGGAGTCTCCATGCCGGCAGGAACGGAGGAGAAGCCGCCCGGAGTGATCATCCCGCTGTCATAATGAGAGAGAACAGACATCTGTGAGCCCTCATGTCTCAAACACACGCAAGCCAATCAGAGACGGACACAGTCTGAGACCCTGAGATGAGCAGCACCTGTCTGCAGGTGTGAAGAAGCCCGTTTCATCAGGTTTCTCCTCGTCGCTCTCCTCCTCCTCCTCCTCTTCCTCAGACGACTCTTCATCAGACGCCTCTAGCTCGCCCCACGTGGTTCGATCTACTTCCTCCTCCTCTGCTTTGGCCTGTCAACATTATCAGGCAAACCAAACAACAGACTCAAACACCGCAGGAAGGAGAAGTGTGTGAAGACATTTTTGCAGTCATACAATTAGATCTCCTCACAATGAACGATTAAAATTGCACTCTATTTTTCTCCCCAGCAATAAGGCACATATTCAGGATGTGATTTCGTAGTTTGCTCACATGGAAGTCTATGGCGTTGGTGCCGAACACGTCTCCGTACAGCGGTCTGCCCGTCTCGTCCACAGGAGGCTTACCCCAACCGCCCGCATGATACCCAAACGAACAGCCCTGAAAGAGAGAGACACACCTAATTAGGAAGATATCACTGCTTTATATCACTACACTAATGAGCTTTACACTGCAGAACAGTTTTAGTGAATCGTGTCTCGTTTAAGTCAGATCCTCTAATGGAGACTGATGCGCTTTTGTAAGATCATTAGATTGGTGTTACACGTTACTTTATACCTGATTACAGACGAAAGTCTGTTCCTTTAAAATGTTCTGCGCATCACTGCTGGAAGTATTGTGAAAAATTCTAATTGCATATTGCAGGCAAACCACATGGTTTGTCACTTTGACTAATGATCATTTTATTGAGATCACACTCACAAAGAGTCATTTCTAGCTAAAGAAATGCACAAATAAACATATAAAAAATATACAATATTAATGTAAAAAAATGCATATAAAAAATTATTTGAATACATATATTTACTTTCTAAAAATTGCTAAAAAAGTAAATATACATATATAAAAAATTAAAATATACATTCTATAATCACAATTTCAGAATCTAAAACTAAGCAAATCATAAACATACTCAAACACACATATATACAGTAGGCCTACATATTTTAAATATATTATTACCTTGTAATACAATTTCTTATGGAGCAGAAAATGCATCAATTTAAGAAACATCTCTCTGATTTAAACTATTCTGCTGCAACCATGAAAGTCAGTGGAGGCTTGTTACCAATGCAACAACGCAAATGCTAATTTAAAATTAAAAGTTTTCAGGATAAACAGGGGGCAAATATTGCAGATGATTATGCTTAATAAATTGAGAGAAGCAGAAATTGTGATCATAAATAAAATGATTCATCATACACACACATGCAATCTATGTACTTTACAAAATAAAAAATTTACAAAAACGTAAATTAAATTTAAGTTAGTTTTGCAACGATAAGTGCAATCACGCAAAGTGTTGCTTATAAAAGTAGCATTTCTCAACACTTTTTTCCCTCCGTGTTTGAGTGCGTCTGACCTCGGGGATGGGGGCGTTGAGGCCGGGGATCTTCAGGTTTGGATACGAGGGTGGAGGTCCGTATCTCTGCATGGCGATCAGCCACGGCGGGGGAACTTTGTGCGAGTTCTGCGGAGACAAACGCACTTTAAAAGCACAGCTAAAATTACACAAGTGTCTGAACAGCTCTCCTGCACTTTCACAGAACAAAACAGCAGTTGCTTTGCGCAAAAAGGAAATGCTTTGTTGTGTAAAGCAGAGCAGGATGAAGCACTCACAGGTCCTGTGGGCATCCCCAGAGCGACTCGCAGCTCACCGGACAGATCGCCTGGTTTCTTCTCCTTCAGCCGCGTCTCGAACTCTTTACCCTGACACATAACCACCAGACCAGAGTTACTTATGCTCCAGGAAGTGTCATCATAACTGACATAAACATCAGGTAACGCAAGCCCACCTCATAATACAGGTCCCCGTGTATCGTGAGCTTCGGTTTGATCTGCCATTTGAAGAAGGCGTCGTGCAGCTTCTGGTAGTCGATGTCGATCTTCCCCATCTTGGGCCGAACTTTCTCTCTCATTTTGGTCTTCATGGTTTTGGCGTCTTCCTGCAGGAATACAGAGACGTCAGTGAAGCTGGCAGCAGCGGGAAATGCATCAACACGGAACGTTCAAGTTTAAATTTAAAACCGGATTCACAATATTACAAACGTCACTCAAGCGCGGTCTCTTATGAAAACGGCATAAGAACATGAGCGCTGAACCACACAAATGATAACACATCAGAGTCACCGCTGAAGGCCTCATGACACCGAGCTGCTCTCCGCAAGTTTGAATTTCATTAATGTCTGCAAACACATTTTTTTTTAAACAAACTATATTAAAGCAATAAGGTTTACAGTGAATTTATAACAGCTAAGGGGCGTTGTTACGATGCGAAACGGAGTCTAAAACCCCCTTAGCTGTTATAAATTCACTGTAAACCACGGCTTCACGGGGCTTATTGCTTTTATAAAACGGTTATTCCATATAACTTAGTAAGGTTTCACAAAATAAAACAGAGCAAATAAAGTGTAATGATATTAATAAAAACAGTATTCTTCCACCAAACAATGTAGTTCCTCAGAAACAGGTATGGTTCCAACAAAGTGGTTGCCGAGCAACAGACAGAAATAAACAAAGGTGTGTGTTTGTAGAGTAATTTACAACAGCTTCGAATGTGGCTCAGCCAATCAGAATCAAGGACCGGAACTATCCGTTTTATATTGTTGAATATAAAAGATGATAAACACTCTGTTGTTTTATGACCTTGCTCAGGAACAGAATGTGGCAAGAGTAACATAACTGTATGAATAAGTATCAGAAATGCATATGCAATTATATTAAGCCCTAAATATATATATGATCTTTTTTAAAGATTTTGAAAGACGTCTCTCTCTTGATATTTAATCAAAAATACAGTAAAAGTATTTTAAACAACAACACAATTTTTTTCTATCTGAATATATTTTAAAATATAATTTATTCCTGTGATCAAAGCTGCATTTTCAGCATCGTTACTCCAGTCTTCAGTGTCACATGATCTTCAGAAATCATTCTAATATACTGATTTGCTGCTCGAGACACATTTCTGATTATTATCAATGTTGAAAACAGTTGTGCTGCTTCATATTTTTGTTAGTTTATGTATACGAAGCCAGATTGTACCTTCTCCTGCAGGGCTTCTCTCATCTCCTGGATGCCGGTTCTCTTGATGAACTCGGGCAGCTCAAACGGAGGTTTCTCTATGCCTCTCTTGCCCTGCAGGTACTTCCTCTTGAAGCACCAGTGACGGGGCACGGGCACCGTGTTCCTGGTGGCCTTCAGGTGCACCAGCAGCTTGGGCTCCTGCGCCGTCACGTCGTGCATCTCCACCACGTCAGGACGCACCACGAGCTGACAGACAGACAGAGGAGCACACACATTATGAAGCGTGATCATTCAACTTTACCTGACGTTAGTTCTGAAAATACCAATTGCTTACACTCTGAAATGACTTGAACGTGTTATTTGAATGCGAAGTAAAAAGTTTTAAATGCAATTATAATGAAGACGGCTCATTGTTATGCATTTCATATTAAAGGATTAGATCACCCAAATTTTGCCGATGATGTACTTTAGCATTTGTTTCTTCATCAGATTTGGAGAAATGTAGCATTACGTCACTTGCTCAGCAATGGATGCTCTGCAGTGAATGGGTGCCGTCAGAATGAGAGTCCAAACAGCTGATAAAAACATCACAATAATCCACAAGTAATCCACACCACTCCAGTCCATCAGTTAATGTCTTGTGAAGCGAAAAGCTGCGTGTTTGTAAGAAACAAATCCAACATTAAGACATCTGAACTTTAAACTGTAACTTCTGACCAAAACATCCATAACATAAGTCCATAATGCATTATAATGCCGTTTTCCTCTCACATCAAAAACAACCCACATATTTGTTTAGAGCTGTTTTGTCTTGTAAATGGTGTTTGATCTGTGCGGACCAAGTCCCACGGTTCGACAAGCATGTGAACCGCAGATTAATTGCTCAATTTGACCATAATAGAGTGAAAGTTTATCATTTGTACTTGTTTACACACGCAAGCGATTTTAAACGGTTTCAGTGAAAGACAAGGCGAAATGTAACTCGATTCGTTACTCGCGTGCTGTTTTCTATGTTCACAGACGCACACACATGAAGCGTGTTTGAAGCGGTGCGCAAACACCATACTGAATCCCCTTTTGAATCCTCTGAACAGACATATACAAAAAAAATTATGACAAAATACCAATCTCGACTATCATTCTGGTAAACAGTCTGTTATGTCATAAGTGGAAGAGAACAGCGGAGAAAGAAATCGGATATGTATCATTATATTGGATCCGTGCATCAGGTCTTAAAGGGGCAGTAGCCTATAAATACCTGCTGCTGTCATTAAAGGGGTCATATGATGCTGCTAAAAAGAACATTATTTTGTGTATTTGGTGTAATGAAATGTGTTTATGAGGTTCAAAAAACACATTATTTTCCACATACTGTA
>NW_015662288.1:134700-137331 GCF_001515625.1 Sinocyclocheilus rhinocerous | reverse complement strand
GACTCTTAACATTTATAAAGAATATCTCTTTGGATTTGAGACTTTAGTCTTTGCAACTTTACAGATCTTCTTTATGCACCAAGAGCTTGTAACACTCCAAAGAGAAAGGAAAAAATTAAATTGCATCATATGACCCCTTTAATGCTACTCAAACAACAAAATGTATTTGACAGATGAATCAATCTATATTTAAGCTATACAGTGAACACTATGCAGTGTTATTTTACACTTAATTACATTCCTGTACCAGAATACTCCCGACCTTATTTTATTGTAACATTGTTCTGTTGTATTTATCTATGCTTGTTATTTGTGCTCTTATTTTTACTGGCTGCTGACTTGTCTCTTTAATCATGTTCCTGTGGCTCAGTGGTAGAGCATTGCGTTACCAGCGCAAAAGGTCGTGGGTTCAATTCCCAGGGAACACACATACTGGTAAAAAATGTATAGCCTGAATGCACTGTAAGTCGCTTTGGATAAAAGCGTCTGCTAAATGCATAAATTATTATTAATTAATTAATGTTATTATGTTCGATCTTTCTTAGGCTAGGAGTTTTTGCTGTGGTATCGAAGAAGTACTTAGCTTTGAGCAATGGAAAGCAAAGTTACATTGAATTTTTTATTTTTTTTCTTGCTGATCAGAAAAACGATCCGAGGCTCAAAAACCGTAATATGATTCGAACCGTGAGATTTGTGATCCGTCTTGATTCAGTCGAGATGACTTCACTGGATGAAGCGTTATTATGGCTCAACGGAAGCAACAGATTGAATTGAAAAATGTCTTGATGGATTTGTTTCTTACAAACATGCAGCTTCTCATTTCACAAGAGTGGTGTGGATTATTGTGATGTTTTTATCAGCTGTTCGGACTTTCATTCTGACGGCACCCATTCACTGCAGAGCATCCGTTGCTGAGCAAGTGACGCAAAGCTAAATGTCTCCAAATCTGTTCCCATGAAGAAAAACTGTATCTTGAAAGACCGGAGCAAATTTTCATTTTCAACCATTCCTTTAAGCACATTTACAGTTAAAAGATATTTAATTAATCAGTTAATATACATTTTAATCTAAAGGTATTGAACTCAGAGGTGGTTTTAGGAGTAATTTTGATCAAATGAAGAGAAAATAAACGGAAATGGCACATTTGTTACCTGCTTGAGCTCTGCCACCGTCAGCCTGTTCATCCTCCTCAGTTTCTTTTTGGACAACTTGGGCATGTCTTTTCTGGCTTCCTGTCAAACAGGAAGTGGACGGCGTTAGACAGGAATATCATCAGGAATCCACAAGATCTGGAAGTGGCCTTCAACTCACCTCGTCACTGTCATCGCTGTCTTTCTTCTCCAGCTCGAACCCCTTCTTCTTAAATGAAAGGATTTCTGGCTTTTCAGGCTTCTCTGGCTCCTTTTCCTTCTCTTTTTTCACATCATCCGTCAGCTGTGATAGAAAGCCATTGAGTGGCACATCCAGCAAAATATGAGTTATTTTCAGTCTTTAAAATATCAGTCTAGGTGAAAGAAGCAGGATGGATGTCAAACTGTGATGGAGGAGTATGAATTATGCATCAAACTCCAAACAAGCGTCATTCTTTATACCTTCTCATATCAAACACAAAGTTTTGCAGTTTAGTTTCAGCAAATATTCTTTTTGGAATTTAGGAAATGTTGCGCTCTGAAAGTTACAGCACTCATCTCAAGACATCAATAAATGTAGCATTTTCTGACCTTAAACGTCTCAAAGATCCTCTTGAAGATGATGTAGTTTGGGTCGTAGACCGCAGGCTCCTCCGTCACGTACTCAATCTCCACCTCGGGCTCCTTGTCACGGCTCTCCTCTTTCTTTTTCTCCTCCTCCTGCTGCCTCTTCTTCTTGTTCTTCTTCTTCCTGTTCCTGCGCTTGCGATTTTTCTATAAGTAAACGAGGAGAAATTCAGAGAGAGTTTGCAGAACAGCAAGTTAGATCAATGAGAGCCTTGCAAATGCTGCTAAAAAACATGAGGACACCTACATCTTTTTTAGAAAGACCACTTTCATCGTCCTCATCCGAGTATCCACGGGCGGAGGAATTATTCATATCCATCTCTTCCTCATCACCTTCCTCTGTGGATAAAACCAGCAACAGAGATTATTACTCCTACATTGTTTGAATGCAAGCACTCTTTCTCTAACAAAAGACAATTCATGTTTTAAACCAGCTAAATTACAAACCTTGTCTAGAAAGCTCAGATTTGTTAGGCAAATTTTAAATAAATAGTGCAAGAGTTCATATAATGAATTACTTTAAAACAGATTAGACAGAGAAAGATTTGAAGTAAAAAATTTCACAAGCTAAACCAGGGCTGTCCAAACTCGGTCCTGGAGGGCCGGTGTCCTGCAGAGTTTAGCTCCAACCCTAATTAAACACACCTGAACCAGCTAATCAAGCTCTTACTAGGCATACCCCTTGTCCAAATACCCACACTTGGGTCACGGAAACCTTTCCAATGCAAGTTAAATATTAATATAATAATTAGCTATTACATATAATTTGGTAGAACAAGACTGTTTTTACGTTTTATTGGTGCAAAGATGAGTAGTTGTGATATTTATTTTGTACAACATTTGCAACTGCTTTTTATCACTTAATTAGAAGCAC
>NW_015662288.1:130932-134690 GCF_001515625.1 Sinocyclocheilus rhinocerous | reverse complement strand
GTCAAGTGCAAAGACCGCAAGTGTGGGTATTTGGACAAGGCTATAGAAACTTCCAGTCAGGTGTGTTGAGGCAAGTTGGAGCTAAACTCTGCAGGACACCAGCCCTCCAGGACCGAGTTTGGACAGCCCTGAGCTAAACTGAAGAAAAAAAATAAATAAAAATACAGCACAAATTTTCACTATGATTTCATTCATTCTCACACCCTCAGCTTACAAACTGGAGTCTCAAAAGTACACTCAGTGCTTCTCCCACTGATAATTAGACTCGATGTGCTCAAATCTCATAAATATGATCATTAGCAATATTAAGGTGGCATTTAAGCATGAAATAAACCCTGTGGATTGGCAGTCATAGTGTTGCTGCTCATAGTGACCTGTAGGGGCGATGCTGAGCTGCTCCTGCCTCATTTCCTTCAGCTGCAGGATCTTCTCCAGAGCCTGAGGAATCTTCGGCCCGATGCCGACATCTTCACCCGGCCACGACTGAACAAATCAAACAAGTCAAGATTAGGGAAGAGATTGGGTCTGTGTGTCAAACCGATCATGCATTGAGGCTTTCAGGGTCTCGCACCTCTCTGGCGTCTTCTCCCGGAGGGGGCGGGACTTTCTGTCGTTGATTGGCAGATTGTGGAAACAGAGAAACACCTGGAGGGGCGGGGCCACCCTGAGTCCCAACTACAGGAGGACAGAAATCATGTCTAAAGTAAAAATCACCCTTATCAGTAACAGATTTGAAGGCTGCAGTCATCTCAATCTAGTCTGGTTGGCAAAAGGCAAGACAGATAAGGTGAATTAGGTAAAAAAAATAATACTAATAATTAAACATGTTAATGGAATACATTGCAACCTTTTTTTAGTTACAAGTTTTCTGAAATGTTATGTTTAAATACACAAATGAGGCATTATGTAAGTAAATATGCACTTGCATACATTTCCAGAAAATAATTCTGAGCATTCATTTTGAGAAAACAACCTTTAAAAACATGTGCTATGACTAAAATCTACAGGCACAGTGTACTAAAATAAACACTTGAATGTGCATTTTGAACGTTTTCTTTCCACTAGTCTGAAACAACATGTTATGAAAAGCCAAATATTTCTTAAATCTCAAAATTAACCAGTGCAAGAAAAAAATGTGTTTGCCTGTAGTGTCTTGCCTATTATATATTCTTAGTAAAATAAAAACAAAGGGCATCCAATCAGCATGATATCATAAAATCGATGTCGATGCATAAATTCAGAGCTGTTAAAGAAAGCATGCTGGCGAATGGGCGTTTTGCCATATTTCTGCAGTATGAAGGCTGAGGGGCGCTGACCTCTGAGAGGCGGGATGGGGGGCAAAACGGGTAAAAAAAGAAAATAAACTAAAAGATAAACCATACTCCCTCAGTTCATTGAACGCATTAAGAAAAGCAAACTTTTTTTTTTTGTGTTACAAGTTTTCTGAAATGTTACGTTTAAACATGCAATTAAGGAATTATCTACTTAAACATGCATTCGATTTCCAGAAAACAAATCTGAACATCAGATAAAGCCAGGTTCAAAATTATTTTCATTTTGTTGACATATTAAAGGTTTTTATAGAAGGGGGTTTTGTATTACAATTAAAATCTATAGGTGCTTTGAATGTTTTCTTTTTACGATTCTGAAACAACACTTAATGAAAAGTTGATCAAAAGTGACCAGTGCATGAAAAAAAACTATGTTTTGCCTGTAGTGTCTATACTTTCTTAGTAAAATAAAAACAAAAGACATCCAGTCAGCATGATCTGATGTTAGGTTGACATGATTTGAGGTCCGAGCATAAATTGTTGCTAACGAAAGCATCACGGTGAATGAGTGTTTTCACATATTTCTCCAGTATGAAGGCTGTTGGGCGGCTGACCTCTGAGAGGCGGGATGGGGGGCAGGAGGTTGGGTCGTGGTCCCAGTTCAGGTCCTCTGGTGCCTGGTGGTGCCCCCTGCTGAATTTTAGCAAGTTCCTGCTGCCTCTCATGTTCCAGAAGCACAGCAGCAGCCTGAGAGACAGAGACAAACATTCACTTGTTTTTTTACAAAGTTAACACATGCACAATCTACGTCACAGAATACACATCAAAACATTTAGACCATTTAGCCATTTAAAAGTTTGGGATCTGTAAGATTTTTATTGTTTTTGTCTTTTATGCTCAACATTTATTTGAAATAAAATACAGTAAAAACAGCAATATTGCGAACTATTACAATTCAGAATAACTATTTTCCCATGTGAACGTATTTTAAAATGCAATTTATTCCTGTGATGTAAAACTGAATTTTTCAGTGTCACGTGATCCTTCAGAAATCATTCTAATATGCTGATTTGAAACATTTATTATTATCAATGTTGAAAACAGTTGTGCTATTCAATAGTTTTGTGAAAAGTGTGATACATTTTTATCAGGATTCTTTGATGAATAGAAAGCTCAAACACATTGTAATAATATTGTAACTAGAGATCGACCGATGTATCGGTTTTGCCGATTAATCGGCACCTATAGTTGATTGCTGGAACTATCGGTTATCGACAAATCCATGCCGATAGTTTTCCGGGTTGCGTCCAGTTAATTTCAACATTTACTATTATTATTATTTTTTTACTACTACTACTAGTATGGTTCAGTACTGGTTTTGTTAATAAAGCACTATTTTTGTTTTTGTTCAGTATCAATTTTAAAACTATCGGTTAATTAATCGGTATCGGCCAGTGTGGTCCAACCTAGCTATCGGTATCGGCAAAATCCACTATCGGTCGACCTCTAATTGTAACTGTCACTTTTGATCAATTTAATGTGTCCTTGCTGAATAAAACTACTAATTTCTTATAAATAATCATACTGACCCTAAAAGTTTGAACAGTAGTGCATAACAAATCATTCACAATCAAACAGCTGAAACTGCTTGAGCGATATGGCAGAAATCCTTCTGAATTTAGCAGCACGGTTGAAAACAGCAATAAGAATGAGTATTTTCTCACCCGTTTCTGCTGCTCTAGAAGTTCCTGCTCCTTCATCTGCTCATCCATCCCTCGCGAATCACCCTGAACACACACACATACAGCTGTAAACAACAGCCTGTGACACAAGAAAAACCTTCATTTCAATAAACTCCTAATTCTGGTCCACCATTTAACCTGTTTAGCATTGCATTTTAGTTCAAAAAAAAAAAAGCTTCTTATTTTGAAGTTAAACATGTGAGTGTTTGCGCTGATTGATAAGGAACGAGATGCAATTGTGCATATCTTTGATCGGTAATGCTCAGAATGTATTGCAAAAATTAAAAGGACTGTTTGAGAGAAGTTACTGAGCAACAGAAGCGGAACTTGACGATAAAGTCATGCAACTGAGGCTGCGTTTACACTGCAAGTCTTAATGCACAGATCCGATCTTTTGACAAGTCTGTTTACATTCACTTTAGACATGACTGGTATCCGATATGTGTTTACATTAATTCCCACCTAAAAGGATTGTCTGCAGTGATCGCTTTACTATGCACATGGTAGACCCTCGGGTTTTAAATGGCCGTGCTTTTAAAATTGCTGTCATGGATGTTTTGCAGCACAAAATCTGACTGAACGGATAAAGACCGGAAAATAACGGTCATTTTAATTTGTTAGACTATTTTATCTACAGCTCATTAGAGGTAGAATTATTTAGTGAAATAAAGATATTTATTGAAATTAATTCGAAGGAGAGAGAGAGAGAGAGAGAGAGAGAGAGAGAGAGAGAGAGAGAGAGAGA
>NW_015662288.1:126787-130480 GCF_001515625.1 Sinocyclocheilus rhinocerous | reverse complement strand
ATTCCGATCTGTGTCAGATGTGAGCGAAAGATCGGATTTTTTGTGCCAGTGTAAACGCAGCCTGAGGTCTGCATCAGAGTGAGATGTAAGGTTTCACACACAGAGCTGTGTCTCTCTCTCTCTCACCTGTGCCGCTCTGTCGTCGTGTTTATGCCAAAAATCATTAGGATATTAAGTAAAGATCATGTTCCATAAAGATATTTAGTAAATTTACTACTGTAAATATATTATAACTTAATTTTTGATTAGTAATATGTTTTGCTAAGAACTTCATTTGGACAACTTTAAAGATGATTTTCTCAATATTAGATTTTTTTGCACCCTCAGATTCCAGATTTTCAGATAGTTGTATCTCGTCCAAATATTGTCCTATCCTAACAAACCATACATCAATGGAAAGCTTATTTATTCAGCTTTCAGATGATGTATAAATCTAAAAAATGTACCCTTATGGCTGGTTTTGTGGTCCAGGGTCACACATGCTAAACAACACTGGACTGAATTAAACATGGTTTTAATTGAGTATTTTGTGTGAGTAATTAAAGTGCTGTATTTAAATCAGAGTTTTCAGTGTTACAACACACAAACATTCACACTGCGCTCACGAGCGACTTCATTTACGCTTAGCTTATGCCATTCACAGTCTTACGTGTTTTAATCACCCGAATAAATGTAAATACAGCTTCCCATAAGACGTATTTACACGTGCGACACACTTCAGCGCGAAGTTTTGCGGGACATAACAGGCTAAGCGGCTAACGCTAGCTAGCGAGAGATAAACCTAGCCCAACTCCGCCACAGAGCTCGTATTCAAACGTTTTCATCTCACCCATGTTAGGTGCTCCAAACTCGGCCAGCTTTGCCTGCAGCTCGCCGTGAGTCCATGTGTTAATATCTGTATTTGAATCAGCGCCCGGCGGCCCGTCGCTAGCCATGATGAAGCTCTACGGAACAAACGCTCTCAGGCGCAAGGGATCACGGGAACGCCACGCACTGCCTCATGGGGCTTGTTGTTCATTACGTCGCGCAGTTAGACAAAGATTACCACCAAATGTGGCCTTTATTGTTCATCTTTGTTTGATTATGGGCAAATACCATATACATAAACAGAAATGGGCTAAAGGAAAACCCAACTTTTTGTTATTTCAGATAGATATGAAAAATTATATTGAGTTACTACTTGGGTTGAAAAACAGTAAAGCAAAACGCACTAGGTCTCTTTGTGAAGCTTTTCTGTTATTTATATGATGATCTCATACTTGTTTTTTATTCTGTTTAGTTTTTATTATTATTATTTTATTTATTTTTTTACCTGTATTATTATTTATATAATACTGTATATTTTATATTTCTTTTTTGTAGTTTATATTTGTTCAGTACCTTTATATTATATGTTGGAAATCAATAATAATAAAAAAATTACGTCGCGCAGTTTGCAAATATGGGGTATGTTATAAAATGTTGGCACACATGACAGATAACTCGTTAGAAATAATATTAAATCTGTTTAACCAAATTTGGGATACTGGACAACTTCCTTCAGTATGGAAACACGTTCTTAAACCAGGGAAACCCATCAGATCCTTCTAGTTACAGACCAATTGCCTGGCAGATATATTGGGATGACCATGGAACGGGTAGACATTTGCATAATATACAAAAAACAGTTGATGCTGGGAGAAAGGAGAGCAGGAATCGAAGGGAAGGCAATATCATTACACGCCTTAGAATGGGGCATACTGGACTTAATAGTACGTTATATAGAATTGGTAAGCACCCAACTGGGGAATGTGTACACTGCAATCAACAAGAAACAGTTGAACATGTACTACTTCAATGTGTAAAATACAACAATGAGAGATGTCGCCTTATTCAGTCAATGAAGAAAGTAAAACACCATGACTTTTCTTCGTCAGGTTTATTGGGGAAATCAGCTAACAAGATATATGATGATATTATTAGGTTTATAAAATAATGTGAATTAAAGAGAATATAGATAATATATGTGTGTGTGTGTGTATGTGTATGTGTATGTATGTGTGTATATGTGTGTGTATGTATGTATGTATATATATATATGTTTTGTTTGTTTTATATGACCCTTTCTCCTCTTTCCCCATCATATATATTGCATAAATCTTGATCCACACTCCATTCCAGTCGGTGGCGGTAATGCACCTATAAGCTGGTTTGCCAACCGCCAGTAAAACACCAAAGAAGAAGAAGAAGTTTGCAAATAACCCGCTTCTGGGAGTTAGTTTTGGGTTATAAAAGTTCAGGGAAGGTTAGTTTTGGGTTATAAAAATGAAAAATAAACAATAATCATTAGGTTCATGAAGAAAAAAAAATAGCCTACGTTCTGGGAAGGTTGAGTGTACATTGAACACCCAAAAATAACCAAACGGAAAATATATGGAAACGTTATCGTTCTGCGTTTATTCGAATACTAGGCTATTAGTTTGTTTGGTTTTATTTTATTTCTAGATTTTCCGTTTTCATTTTGATTTTATTTAAAGTTTTAGTAATTTTGTTGTGTGATTCATTTATATTAGTTTTTCATATGTTTTTTATTATTTATATATTTCATATAATTATATATAGTTTTTTATTATTATCAGTTTTAGCTTTAGTTTAAAGGTAGTTTGTTGCCTTGGTAACTAGTTTAAATAATTATTTTATATAGGCTATCTAATTTTTATATAGGCTATCTTAATTTATTTCAGTTAACGTTTAACCATAAAACGTGCACTTGTTTTAAGATATTTCACAAGAAACATTTGGCTTCTCGCCTGGGCAAACGGGTTTATTATGGGATGCGTTTGCATGTTCTGCCTCGAGGTGGCGGTCTTTCCAACAACAGCATTGACTTGATCGGTGTCGCGTCATAGCTGTGTGGGCGGAGTCGGCGTGAAGGAAAACACAGTCCTGTCCCCCTCATTGGAAAAGCATGGTGTTGACTCAGAATGGCCTACATAAAATTATTTCTGCCGCTCGACAGAGCAACATACGCATAAAAACTGAGCCGTATTGGGTCGGACTGTCCGTACAGTGTCTGTGACTGGACAAACGACCCAAAGAAATGGCCAGAGGTGTCGTTTCCAGACATTTTTTGTTAGCTAATTGAGCAAGAGACAGCTTAGGCTACTACAAGCCTATACGAGACGGCTTGTGAAAGTAAACATTTGTCGTTTTGTTTTGCTTAATTTTAATAAACTGATAAAAGACGAGTAAAAGCCTGTCGTACTTTCTTATTGATGTATTAAAAAGATTTTTTAACATTGACAAAACAGCTAACATTAAGGTCCACTGAAGCGCCTTGAAATGCGCAGCGTTATTCTGTGTGGTGTGTGCTAATCATTTTCACAAATACATGCCTTAACATAAAGATAACATGAAAATATGTATATGAAATACCAAAAAACATGGTTATTGGCTTCTATAGTTAAACCAATGGTAAAAACAACATGTTTTACTACACTAACCATAGTTTAACCATGGTATTTGTAGTAAAACTGTGGTTATAGGCTACAATTGGTAATAAAAAGGCCCCCAAAAAAAAAACATGGTTAGCCTCCTATACTTTTACTATAGTAATACCATTGCTAATTTTCGTAAGGGATTGTGTATAATAATATGAAATAAATGTTTTAATAGATTATGACATCACAAAATATCAGGGAGTGAGATTTATTT
>NW_015662288.1:107631-126685 GCF_001515625.1 Sinocyclocheilus rhinocerous | reverse complement strand
ATATAAAATACCAAAAAACATGGTTATTGGTTACTATAGTTAAACCATGGTAAAAACAACATGTTTTGCTACACTAACCATAGTTTAACCATGGTATTTGTAGTAAAACTGTGGTTATAGGCTACAATTGGTAATAAAAAGGCAAAAAAAAAAACATGGTTAGCCTACTATACTTTTACTATAGTAATACCATTGCTAATTTTCGTAAGTGATTGTGTATAGTAATATGAAATAAATGTTTTAATAGATTATGACATAGGAGGGTTACTGTAATCTTATAGTTTATATATTGCTTATACATTTTACATTGTTAAAGCTAATATTATATTTATATTAAAATATAATATTATAATATAAAAAAAATAATTTAAGCTAAGTTTGCTTAGCGTTTTGCTTCGTTTTGTTGCGTCGCGTCGAACGCGTAGCTACGCTCTTTGATTGGTCCACTGGATGCTGCACGCGTTCCATCCCCAACTCCGAGACGCGTCGCGTTTGTCACGCATTGCGCAGACGCGCCCCGGATCCGCTGGGCGTTTGTGCTGCTGGCGGGGTAAAATCAGCAGCTAGACGTTAAACTACACGAACTCCAGATGTGCAGAGGCTCGAGCAATAGTCAAAACCTCTGGATTATATAATCTTTGCTCATACTCGGAAGTGCACTGCAAATCAAGGCGCGAGGTAAGTCTGAACGAACGCTTTGGACTTTTCTGCATCCGTCGAGACTTTGTTTCACTTTTGTACTTTCACTCCTGTGTTGCTGACAACAAATACGTTTCACGTAAAGGTTGTATTATAGATTAACTGTTCATCAGGCAAAAGTCTTCACATCTTTTAACGTTTAAAGCGTCAAAAGACGTGTGAACTTCATTTCCTTGTTTTGCTGTGCCTTTAAACGGACCATCATTGGCTCTCATATTGTTTGCATGCATGCATTGCGGTTATAAACTGGGAAATCATTCAGTAACATGTTTAGTGTGTGTGAATGCATTGAATCCATTTCCACTCTGTTTACATCTAGACTGAATTCACATTGACTTCTCCATAGCATCTGAATAGTTTCAGGCTGAATGCATGCATGCATGGCTAATAAAAGCCCTTTAAACACACACGGTCAGCTGTTGTGGTCAGTGTGGGTTTACTGAATGACACAGGAAGTGATGAAAGCAAGGGCTGTTTCACCAAATAACCCTAGTATTTCTTATCTAAAACCCACACCCAGGCCACTTTGGTAGCACCAAGGAAAAGCTTGCAGTGTTACTTCAACTTAAAGGGGTCATATGATGCGATTTCATTTTTTCCTTTCTCTTTAGAGTGTTACAAGCTCTTGGTGCATAAAGAAGATCTGTAAAGTTGCAAAGACTAAAGTCTCAAATCCAAAGAGATATTCTTTATAAAAGTTAAGAGTTAGCCACACCTACCTAAAACGGCTCGTTCGAACACGCTTCATTACACCAAATACACAAAATAATGTTCTTTTTAGCAGCATCATATGACCCCTTTAATGTTTTAGATGCCACAGTCTCCCAAATATGACCATCCTTGCGAGAGGAACCACCATCCTACAATATAAAAAGCATCTGTAGTTTTTTAAATTTTATTTAAATACCAAATTTATATTGTGAAAAATTGGTAAGTTTATTATTTTTAATTATTTACTCATTTATTACTTAAAAATACATTAAAATATATAGAATTATTTATTTTTTTTAATATGTATGTTATTTATTTTTACCTACTTTTTTATTATTTATTTTTACATTTTGTTTATTAAATTGTATTAAAATCACATCACACCTAGGATGTAACCTGAGACTGCGCTGCACACAGAAGTGTTATTCTGCCACTGTTGACACGTGATCGTATCACAGCAGAGACTAAAGCAGCATTTCTATGGGTGTAAGCAGAAGCACCACTATTTACATAAGGAAGAATTGCTACAAATATACCCCAGCGACTTAACACTGCTTTTGTGCTCCAGGGTCACATATATTTTAATGAGGGTGGATTTGTGGGGTTAATGTAAGAGTGAAGCTCATGAAAACTGTCAAGAAATGCCCAGGACTGCATTTTCCAAAAGCATTGTAAGTATCATAGAAAGGAATAGTCTTTACAATCTACTTACACTTATGATGTTTTTGGGAAATGCAGCTCTGGATATATACCCCAAACTATATAAATAAGTTTCTCTATTTCTCTTTTCCATTGTGTCATTATTTCTGTGCAAATTAAGTACGCTGAAGAAAAAAAAAAACAGTGTAGAAACAATATTCACTCAGAAATTGCTAGTTAAATGGATTACAAAAAATAAATGTGCAATTTTGAAGGAGACAGACATACAAAATTATTCTGGCAACCACAGCTGCCAAAATTATTTTGTAAAAACTACAGAATTTTTTTTACAGTGACACAGAGCCGTCGTTCACTGACGAGCAGCGCAAAACATGCGCAAAATATGATCGTGGTTTTGCGCAGCTTGTCAGTGAACAACGGCTCTGTGTAGTTACTGCTGCTCCATGTGAAAGCCTGCGTCTTTCGTGCAGCCCTAATAGAGAATATATTTCATATGCATTACTGTAACTATTCATGTTATTTATGAGTCCTCTGTAAAGCGCTCATTTACTCTGCTGGATGTTTTATGGGAGATGGCTGGAGATTTGCCATCAGCGTCTGACATCCATCCATCCTTATCCTGAGATGAGCAGGAGACGTTCAGAAAGAGCTGGTGTGCACAAAACAAACAGCGTACGAAATGAAAACAAAGAAGCCCACCAGAAAATCATTGCTGAAGACGTGAAGCAACATTTAAAAAGACCCCTTGTCGTTTAGCTCAGATGCATTAATGCTAAGTCACTGTTCAAGCCCTGAACGCTCTATTTGTCCTGCTGGCAAACATCCACACAGTTGAACAGTCTTGGCAGCGAGTCTGTGTCTTTCCATGAATCTCACGCACCACACCCTTCCACTGCTCCACTTTCTCTCTATTCATGTCAGTGTGTTCACAACCACAGTTCCCATAAAACTACAACAAATGACACGAGTAAGATGATGAGCCGACAGCATTTCAATCAAACTAATAACATGTAGTTTAGAATTAAAGAAAGTTTTACCAAGACTCAGCCCTACAAATGAACACAGGGTACAGACTTGTTTATGGTTTAACAAACAAAGATGGCGTGAATCAGAACGGTGAGTAAGCAGTGCTTAGTTCCTCAGGTTAATGAATAGAGGAGGGGGAAGGTACATTAGACCGGTTTAACAAGCTCAAAGGAGGGAAAGGGAGGTTGCTTATTCACTGTTTTGGATGCATACTTGCAAGATGAAGTGGAGTTTGTTTCTTCATCAGATTTGGAGAAATTTAGCAGTGCATTACTTGTTCACTAATGGATGCTCTGCAGTGAATGGGTGCCGTCAGAATGAGAGTCCAAACAGCTGATAAAAACATCACAATAATCCACACCACTCCTGTCCATCAGTTAATGTCTTGTAAAGCAAAAAGCTGCGTGTTTGTAAGGTTGTGACAGCAGATCTCAGGCTTTGTTTGAAATGAATGCGAGTTTATTCTGCTTTCAGAGACATGTCAGAAGTCTCATGTTTAAGCACGGTGTAGTCAAAGTGTCCTGTGGGAAACTTTCTTAGGTTGAAGAAATTGTGAAAATAAAACTCCATTTGAAAGCATAGTTCACACAAAAATGAAAACTCTGTCATTATTTTCTCACCCTCAAGTTGTTCTAAACCTGTGGGAGTTTCTTTCTTCTCCTGAACACAAAAGAAGATATTTTAAAGAATGTTAGTAACCAAACAGCCGACGGTAGCCATTGACTTCTATTGTATTTTTTCCCATACTATGGCAGTCAATGGCTACCGTCAACTGTTTATATGAGTAAATGACAGAATTTCAACTATTCCTTAACAACTGTTTTTCATTTTTTCCCCCGCAAACTGTACATATTATAAACGGTGTTGTAACTTTTTTTAAAAGCTTTTTAAACAGACAAAGTGTGGAAATGCACCCATTTGTGTGCTCTCCTGACACTGAAGAAACAAAGCCACCTACATCTTGGATGCCCTGGGGGTAAGCAGATAAACATCAAATTTTCATTTTTGGGTGAACTATCCCTTTAAAATACATCAAAAAACTAGTTTGGATTTGTGCAGCTGCCTTTAACCATGAAACCTGAAAACATCAATCATAATAGAAGAATTGTACGCATATTTCACAACACTTCATTGTGTTGACACTTTGCAGGTATATTCATGACTTTAAATGAAAAAAAGTCACAAAATTAAAAGAAATAAAATAAAAATAACATTTTTTTCCAACAACTTAAAAATCAAGATGGGTCAAATGGACTCATATCTTAATATAAGGGTTAAGTCCTGACTTTCAAGGTTGGAAACATGTCAAATAAAGAATAATGCGTGAAAAGAATTGATACTGAATATGTTATAATTGCATATGTTTGCTGCACTATTTAGTTTGTGTGCATTTTGTGCCGTCAATTAAGAATAGTGATGAAAATTGCCAGAAAATTGGACTCATTAAGCTGTTGCCCCATCACGTTCTGTGAGTGCACAAGAATTATAAAATACATAAAGCATCAAATACTAAACTAAACATAACCTTTCCTCTTTATATTGTTGCATTAGTGCCAGTGTTCTTCTTGTCCTAGTCAGACAGCAAAAACATTGAAAAGAAATGTGAAATTGTTTATTGGACAAGGTTATTTTATAATAACAGGAATTCATTTAAAGACTCGTTCTTCTCTTTTCCAGGACTTCTGAACCAGATCTTTGTCGGCAGCTGACTGAATTAATGACATCCAGCATCATCTTCCCCTCTGATTCAGAAGTAACATATTCATTCTACTCGTCATTTCCTGTGTTGTGATTGGCTCGTCTCTTCCCCTTCCTCCGTTCTCATTGGCTATCTGGGATTACATCGTCTGTTAGTGCCAGTCCCATTAAAGCAGGTGAAAACATGGAGCCCATTTACGCCACAGGGATGGCCGCGAAGCTGCGGAGTCAGTGGGACCGGGATGCGGGTTTGGGTCAGAACCACAATGCCGTGAAGCTCCTGGGCCAGGATTACGAGTCACTGAGGTCCCAGTGCCAACAGACCAGGACCCTGTTTGAGGACCCTCTGTTCCCAACCAGCGCTTCTTCACTGGGATTCAATGAGCTGGGTCCACGGTCCTCCAAGACGCATGGTGTGCGGTGGATGAGACCGACGGTGAGCTGACCGCAAGGGTCGTGAGGGTCCGATGGGTCTGTCTTGCATTTGTTTAGCAAATACTTCTTCCTTCATACTCCATCACTGCTTGCTGTTCCTCTTGTTCTCTTCCATTTGCCGTATTTTAAAGGAATAGTTCACCCAAAAATGAAAATGTACGCACCCTTAGGTCATCCAAGATGTAGATGAGTTTGTTTCTTCATCAGATTTGGAGAAATGTAGCATTGCATCAGTGTCTCATCAATGGATGCTCTGCAGTGAATGGGTGCCGTCAGAATGAGAGTCCAAACAGCTGATAAAAACATCACAATAATCCACACCACTCCAGTCCATCAGGGTCTTGTGAAATAAAATGCTGTGTGTTTGTAGGAAACAAATTGATCTTCAAACCATTACCTCCAGCCAAAATATGAGTCCATAATCTATAATAACGCTTCCTCCAGTGAAAACGTCCATCCACTGTTGTCCTCTTAGATCAAAATCCAGCCACATATTTGTTTAGAGCTGTTTTGTGTTGTAAACGGTGCTTGAACTGTGCAGATTTCTCTCCTGATTCAGACCAGCCCACTTTTTCACTGGAGGAAGCGTTATTATAGATTATGGACTCATAGTTTGGCCAGAAGTAGATAGATTTGTTTCTGACAAACACATAGTTGTTGGCTTCACAAGACGTTAAATGATGGACTGGAGTGGTGTGGGTTACTTGGGGATTATTGTGATGTTTTTATCAGCTGTTTTGGACTCTCATTCTGACGGCACCCATTCACTGCAGAGCATCCGTTGATGAGCAAGTGATGCAATGCTACATTTCTCCAAATCTGATGAAGAAACACCATCAGGCCATCCAAGATGTAGATGAGTTTGCGTAAATTGTCATTTTTGGGTGAGCTATTTCTTTACTAACGCTTTACACCTCGGTCATCACATATGTTCACACATTCCCTAGTTTAACCTTTCGCTCTGCACATTCGTAAGCACTTCTGCGTGTGTCAGGTCACCTCTACTGTCAGCGTACTGCAGGATTTCATGGCTTCTAGGCAGTACATTAATGCATGGCTTTATATAATCACATCTCTCGTGCTTGTTGCTATGGGATGCTCAAGAGCCGAAATGATTTATCAGGAAAAACGGCTACTCATCATTATACATTCATCCATCCTGCCTTTATAAACTAGACATGACTTTGAATCTGAATGACATACTCCGTGTCTTCACACTTTACTGCATGTGCTCGTCACCGACAAACATAATGCAGTTGTTGAAAGCAGATCTGAATATATATGTGTGTGTGTGTTTGAATGAGAAGCACAGTGCTGTGCATCATCTCCTTCTGAAAATGCAAATCTAATTTAGCGTCACGCGTGTGTTTGCAGGAGATTTGTATGCGTCCCCAGTTCATCATGGATGGAGCGACTCGTACCGACATCTGTCAGGGATCTCTGGGTGAGTCTGTCTGCGTCATCATCAGGGACGAGGACTTTACCTCAATTCTTTACCCCTGATGTTTACCCAGTACGGTGATGTTTACTTTAAACACAGCGCCTCATTCATAATTAAAGCTCTGACCCTGCGATCATTAAATAAAGAGCTGCTGTCTCACAGCGGAGCCGCTCATGCATTATGATGACATCATAAAAGGCTACAGCGTTTAAACATGCAAAACCGCGAGGGAGCGCTGTGATTGGTAAGGATGTGTGTGGCGGCCCAGTGACTGCTGTTGTGCTTTTAAAAGCTTTAGTAAACATGGAAACAAAATGACTGACTGTCCCTCTTTTGTATCTGGTTTGTTTGGGTCTGGTGGCTATTTTAAGTTATTTACACATTCTCTGCGATGTAATGCATCAGATCATCTTCCAACAGCAGATGTGCTGTTTGGGGCAATAAATTGTCATGTTAAATGAATCCCAGAGACTGTGGCATGGAGATGTAAAAATGAATAAATACAGAGAGGAATGATGGATAAGTGTTTAATACACTTTAATACACTAAAAACCATTTGTTGGTGGACTCATAGATAGTTAGACAATTTACTACACATTTATTCAGCATAAAGAGCTAATGTATGTTTAACTTTTAAGTGAAACAATGTTTACTTATACTATACTATGTTTACTATCCTAGTTCATTTTAAATTAATTTGTTTAAATGCACACACTTCATTGTGTGTGTATGTGTGTGTGTGTGTGTCTGTGTGTGAAATATATATATATATATATATATATATACACACACACAAAGAAAAATAATTAAAAAAATAAAAAATTGTAAAATAAAAAATGTGCAATTGTACAGTTATTTAAATGATAATAATTTACAATATTACTGTTTGTACTGATTTTTAATCAAATATAAAGAAGTGAAATTTAAAAAGTTTTTTTGTTAGTTATAGTTAGAGACAATTTTCTACACATTTATACAGCATAAAGAACTATTTAACTTTTACAATTATTTGTAGTGAAATAAAACAACAACAAATCCCTAAATCTTTCATCGTGGGCCACACCACTGCAGACACTGATATTCAGATAATGTTTTCAATGACAGGTTCTTACAATTTGACCTCAGATATATTGAATATGTTTTGTATCACATCTCTTGTCTGCACTAAATCTCATCTGTTCATTATCTGTGGTCTGTTTTCCTCAGGTGACTGTTGGTTGCTGGCAGCCATCGCGTCTCTGACTCTAAACGATGACCTCCTGCACCGCGTGGTGCCACATGGCCAGAGCTTTGACGGCGGATACGCGGGAATATTTCACTTTCAGGTGCAACAATGTGACAAACGCTAGAACACGAGCACAGATCTAGGTCTGACAGTGAGAGAGTGTAGTTTTATACTACACTTTTAAAAATAAAGCTTTCAAAAGGGGTTTTTGCAGTGATGCTATAAAGAACTGTTTTTGGTTCCCCAAATAAGCTTTCTGTGAACTGTTCCAAAAAGAACCATTTTTGGCTCCCTAGAGAAGCTTTCCGTGAACGGTTCCAAAAAGAACCATTTTTGGCTCCCCAAAGAAGCTTTCCCTCCGTGAACAGTTTCAGAATTTCCCTCCATGAACGGTTCCAAAAAAAAACATTTTTGGCTCCCCAAAGAAGCTTTCCGTGAACTGTTCCAAAAAGAACCATTCTTGGCTCCCCAAAGAAGCTTTCCTTGAACGGTTCCAAAAAGAACCATTTTTGGTTCCCCAGAGAAGCTTTCCGTGAACGGTTCCAAAAATAAAAATTTTTGGTTCCCCAGAGAAGCTTTCAGTGAACGGTTCCAAAAAGAACCATTTTTGGCTCGCCAAAGAAGCTTTCCGTGAACGGTTCCAAAAATAAAAATTTTTGGCTCCCAAAGAAGCTTTCAGTGAACGGTTCCAAAAAAACAATTTTTGGCTCCCAAAGAAGCTTTCCGTGAACGGGTTCAAAAAAGAACAATTTTTGGTTCCCCAAAGAAGCTTTCCGTGAACGGTTCCAAAAAGAACCATTTTTGATTCCCCAGAGAAGCTTTTCGTGAACGGTTCCAAAAAGAACCATTTTTGGTTCCCCAGAGAAGCTTTCCGTGAACGGGTCCAAAAAGAACAATTTTTGGCTCCCAAAGAAGCTTTCCATGAACGGGTTAAAAAAAGAACCATTTTTGACTCCCCAAAGAAGCTTTCCGTGAAGTTGGCTCCCCAAAGAAGCTTTCCGTGAACGGTTCCAAAAAGAACCATTTTTGGCTCCCCAAAGAAGCTTTCCGTGAACGGGTTCAAAAAAGAACAATTTTTGGTTCCCCAAAGAAGCTTTCCGTGAACGGTTCCAAAAAGAACCATTTTTGATTCCCCAGAGAAGCTTTTCGTGAACGGTTCCAAAAAGAACCATTTTTGGTTCCCCAGAGAAGCTTTCCGTGAACGGGTCCAAAAATAACAATTTTTGGCTCCCAAAGAAGCTTTCCATGAACGGGTTAAAAAAAGAACCATTTTTGACTCCCCAAAGAAGCTTTCCGTGAAGTTGGCTCCCCAAAGAAGCTTTCCGTGAACGGTTCCAAAAAGAACCATTTTTGGCTCCCCAAAGAAGCTTTCCCTCCGTGAACAGTTTCAGAATTTCCCTCCGTGAACGGTTCCAAAAAGAACCATTTTTGGCTCCCCAAAGAAGCTTTCCGTGAACTGTTTCAAAAAGAACCATTTTTGGCTCCCCAAAGAAGCTTTCCTTGAACGAACCATTTTTGGCTCCCCAGAGAAGCTTTCAGTGAACGGTTCCAAAAAGAACCATTTTTGGTTCCCCAGAGAAGCTTTCAGTGAACGGTTCCAAAAAGAACCATTTTTGGTTCCCTAAAGAAGCTTTCAGTGAACGTTTCCAAAAATAACCATTTTTGGCTCCCCAAAGAAGCTTTCAGTGAACGGGTTCCAAAAATAACAATTTTTGGTTCCCCAAAGAAGCTTTCCCTCCGTGAACAATTCCAAAAAGAACCACTTTTGGCTCCCCAAAGAAGCTTTCCGTGAACGGTTCCAAAGAGAACCATTTTTGGCTCCCAAAGAAGCTTTCCGTGAACGAGTTCAAAAAAGAACCATTTTTGGTTCCCCAAAGAAACTTTCAGTGAACGTTTCCAAAAAGAAAGATTTTTGGCTCCCCAAAGAAGCTTTCCGTGAACGGGTTCCAAAAAGAACGATTTTTGGTTCCCCAAAGAAGCTTTCCCTCCGTGAACGGTTCCAAAAAGAACCATTTTTGGCTCCCCGAAGAAGCTTCCGTGAAGGGTTCCAAAAAGAAAAATTTTTGGCTCCCAAAGAAGCTTTCCGTGAACGGGTTCAAAAAAGAACCATTTTTGGTTCCCCAAAGAAGCTTTCAGTGAACGGTTCCAAAAAGAACCATTTTGGCTCCCCAAAGAAGCTTTCAGTGAACGGGTTCCAAAAAGAACCATTTTTGGTTCCCCAAAGAAGCTTTCCGTGAACGGTTCCAAAAAGAACCATTTTGGCTCCCCAAAGAAGCTTTCAGTGAACGGGTTCCAAAAAGAACCATTTTTGGCTCCCCAAAGAAGCTTTCAGCGAACGGGTTCCAAAAATAACCATTTCTGGTTCCCCAAAGAAGCTTTCCCTCCGTGAACGGTTCCAAAAAGAACCACTTTTGGCTCCCCGAAGAAGCTTTCCTCAGTGTATTTAAAAAATCAAAAGAACCTTTTTCCAGTATAAAGAAGCTTGGAAAGATTCCATGGATGTTAAAGGTTCTTCACGGAAGCATCGATTCCAATAAACTAAAGAAGCTTTATATTTAAGACTGATTAGGTTCAGATGCAGTTGTTTCTGTGCGATTTCACCAGCGCTCCTTTGTAGCTGTAAACTATCCACGAACCTTGCTCTGTAAACACACTAGCATGAGCAGTGGTGTACGAGTATTATAAAATAATGAAGCGCTGCTTGGAACAGTGTAAGACAGTCTGATCAATCTGTTCCTTGTGTGTGTGTGTCAGTAGTGAATTATTGTGCTGATGTGTGTGTTTCTGACTCGGTGAGGTGAGGGGGAGGGCAGTGCTGCTCACTGCTGTTCAAATAATGCAGTGGCAGAGAGGATTATGGGTAATGAGGTGACATAGCATGCCAAGAATCCTTTCACAATTTGTACAGGCGGCAAATGACAACACAGTACATCTTATTTGAGAAATACCATGACACTGAATGATTCAAATATTCATTCATCTAAGTATTTCCATATTATATTGAATGAATATCATGTTGCTACTGTAGTACTATCTGAAATAGACACTTATTGGTACTTTTTATTTGGTACTTCTGTGCAGAGTAATAAAAAAGAAAGCAATGCAGTCAGAAAGGCGCACAGAAGTTCATCAAACCCTCACACACACATAGATGCTCTAAAAATACAGACGTGCGCACGTGCTTCATGCATGGATGAGCGTGTGAACAAAGACACAGGATCCAAATATGTTCACTAATGTGTCTCTCTCACACACACACACACCGCATTTGTGGTTTTGCTGCTAGTTCTGAGTTCTGGCTCATCTGGGACTCATTTAGATTAAATTAGAAGCAGAAATGTCCTGAGTGTGTGTAAAACCTAATTACGAGAGAGAGAGTAAATCACTGAGAGACCTTCACAGACTGGAGAAATGCTACAGTGCATTTTAAACAATTTACGAGTGAATCTCACAAGCCTGGGTCATATTTAACTCCAAAATCATAAAGAAAATATATTTTGCGGAAAGACAATTAATGCTGTTATATGACCACTTAGATGTTTAACATTGTGCTTTCATGACAATTATTAGCATTTTTACAACTTATTATATGAAAGCATCAAATTCATGCTATCTTGAATGAATGACAATGTATTTTGTCGCAATAGTAAAATATATATTCTTTATGCAAAATGTACATTTATACATATATTTACTTTGTATGATATTTATTTTCTATAATATACAGTATATAGTATAATATATAATATTCATTTATATTTTGCATTGTCTTATTTTTATATTTTTAGTTTTTATTTTAATTTTAGCAATTTTTGTTCAACTTTTTAAGTTTAGGTTTTTTTTCTAATATTTTATTTTGGCTTGTTTTCAATTGCTGAAAATATATATATTTTAAACTAGTTTTAGTTAACGATAACACTGGTAAGATGATAATGTTTTTGCCAGTCTGAATACTTTCCGTACCCACTGTATATATATATATATAAATAACATCTTCTTATAAATATTCTAAATAGATAGAAGAGTTTGGAGATTCTTTATTTTGCGGTGAAAAATGATCCAGAAATGTTCTTGACAGGCTGTGTGACTTAATCTTGCCTCTGTATTATATAAATCAAATATCCTGGGAAGAAATTCCTCAGAGATGTGCAGCGTGATTCATGATTTTACTGATGTCTCTCAAATCCATCTTAAGCCTAATTTGAATGGCTCTTTACAGAAGTGCACATATAGGATGAGGGTGTGTATGTAGGTGTGTGTGTGTTTGTTATATATGGTGGATAATGTGAACGGAAATCTGCAAGTACAGGCAATTCCTTCTTCACCAATAATTCCTGAAATATATATCCGTGAATAATTAATGAGGGTTCACTAACAGTAATGCTGCAGTCATATCATCTCATCATAGTTACCATAATTAGAAGATGACAACTAAGAGATTGTGCTCCGTGATCCTCCTCTCAGAAAGTTTCTACTTACAGGTTTGGAAGTTGTAATTACATGATCTGTGCGGAAGCCAATTTGTTCAAACTGTTCTGCGTTTCTTTCCCTCTTTATGTCTTTCTGACAAACCCGGGAAGTAGGGCTGTCAAAAAAAATATTCAAATTTTGAATATTCGTCGAATTAAAAAAAGAAAATCCACATTCGAATGCAAAAACGTTGCATTCGAATTTAAGGTCTGCGTCAGCCGTCAGGCAGCTTACCAGTGGCGCACGAGATGCGATGACGATGTATGTGTCATTGATTGCATTTGAATGCTTTTGTTAGCCTATCCAGTTGAACCCACTAGATGCGGCGCTGCTACGTTGTTCATTCATATATTGCGGAAAACGAGAGCATCAGTGTGGAGAAGATGTTGTTTACGTCAAAACTGAAACCAAGCCGTTCACACAGAACGCATATTTATCACATTTTCTAGAGGGACATCTATCAACGTTGCACTCGCGTCTCGCACAAAAGAGCAGCATGTTTAGCAAGCCATGTAAAATTAATGCAAGTTCAACTTTGAAAAAAACATGTCTAAAGACATTATGGCGGTTTTTCCCCATCCCACTGTATCTCATGTTTTTAAATGAAGAAAGTAGCCTACTCTTTGTGATTGGATTTCGGGTCCTATGTATTAAACTATACATACATGCATGGTGCTGTTTTTTTTCTAATTGTTTAAGCAACTTTATTAATTATATATAAACATTATTTTAAACATTATGCACTTTTTTTCAAAGATAGTCGTGTTATTTTATTATGCTTTGAAGAAACGTGCATAATATTTTGCAGATGCGCCCTCTTGTGGCCATTCTTCTCTCTTGAGAGAAGCCAAGAGCTTTTTCCCCCCTAACTGAAATTATGCCTTTTAAATTAGAATATAATTCGAATTTTGATAATATTTAAGTAGAAAATTCGAATTTAGTTTTTCAGTCATTTTGATAGCCCTACCGGGAAGCTTTTCACCACTAATGCAGCAAAACAAACAGCAGAGGATGCGCTTTATCTGTGTAGTTAAAGGAACACTCCACTATTTTTGAAAATAGGCTCATTTTTCATCTCCCCTAGAGTTAAACAGTTGAGTTTTACCGTTTTCGAATCCATTCAGCCGATCTCCGGGTAAAGTTACGATTTTCTAGGCCGATATGGCTAGGAACTATTCTCTCATTCCGGCGTAATAATCAATGAACTTTGCTGCCGTACCATGGGTTCCTAGCCATATCAGCCTAGAAAATCGCAACTTTTCATTTTCCATCTGTCTAAGTATACAGTGTAACTACAGAAGAGTCAAGTTTTAAATAGGAAAAATATAGGAACTCTTTGGTCATTTATGAGCGAGATGCTAACGGTCTAATCAGATTCAATGATCTATGCTAAGCTACAGCTAAAAGTGCTACCGCCAGACCCGGAGATCGGCTGAATGGATTCGAAAACGGTAAAACTCAACTGTTTAACTCTAGGGGAGATGGAAAATGAGCCTATTTTCAAAAATTGTGGAGTGTTCCTTTAATGTTTTATCTGTGCATTTGATCATTTATGTGCAGCCACCTTCAGAGCGCTGCAGTGATGTTCTACTTTTGTAGGTTCGCATCACCATTGGCTTTTGAATTACTGCGTAATAAACTCTGTCACCTACAAAAATTTACTATGCTTACACATTTCGTTCATCATGATAATCTTCACAAATAACCACAACGTTTATGAAATTTAAAGCCTAAATACAACCAGCAGATGTAAAAAGCAAAGCGTGGGCTATAAATGACATCTACGTCATTAAGCTTTTGGAACCAGAAGTGCTAAAATGCAACTCATTTCTGAGTTTTGGCCATGCATGCATGCTATTCCTAAGAATCATACGAAGTATCTTTAACGTAACAGAGTGGGGTTCAATTATCAGTTGTTGTAGAGTATCTCCATGCTAATGGATATTTAACAAGTGTTATCGTAATCTACAAATGTGATTATTGACTGATTACAGAGCAGAAAGACAGCTGTGTTTGGGAGATATGCTGTTTGTGTATGTGTGCGCCACCTGCTGGACATACACTCTTAAAACATAAACATTTCTAAAGTTGGAATGGTTCTTCAGTGGCATCACTGCAAAAATCCTCTTTTGCAACCTTTATTTTATTTTCCAGAGTGTGTGGTTGGTTTTTCGTGGAACCATCAATGCCAGTAAAGCAGCTTTATTTTTAGGAGTGTATCTGAATCTCTCTGTCTGTAGTTCTGGCAGTTCGGCGAGTGGGTGGACGTGGTGATTGACGACCGGTTGCCCGTGAAGGACGGGAAGCTGTTGTTTGTTCACTCGGCGGAGGGTGGAGAGTTCTGGAGCGCTCTGCTGGAGAAGGCCTACGCCAAGTACGATCATCCTCAACTGTAAATGCGAATCAAATACAGGTTATCTGCACTTCTTTAGTCTATTTATTGCCTTGTTGGTCAGGCTGAACGGCTGTTATGAGGCTCTGTCGGGCGGCAGCACGTCTGAGGGCTTTGAGGATTTCACAGGAGGAGTCACAGAGATGTACGAGTTGAAGAAAGCACCCGCTGATCTCTTCAGCATCATTGGCCGTGCCATCGAGAGAGGATCGCTGCTGGGCTGCTCTATAGATGTGAGCGCCGATTCTTGCTTTTCACACTGTGCTTAACTCAGGGTTACAGTCAGGTGGAGACGTTTGAAGGTGGATTAGTTCGCTTTTAACCTTTAAATTATGAAGGATTTGAAGCCTGCAACCCTGAACTGCAGTGCCAAACCTGTGTTATGTGCAACACTGAGGCGCTAGAATGTTCTTCAACAGACAACCAATTAGAAGCAGCCTTATTAAATATTCATGAGCTTTGTACAGTCACAGAAACTTTAATGGGCTGTATTTAGTTTCTGAGGAAAACCGTCAAAAAATTTTTTTTGCTTTGTTTTTGCAGAATTACATGGACAAACTGTAAACAGATCACTTATTTTATGTGTATAGCTCCTGTCCAATAGTGTAATAAGCAAATTAATTCTTAAAAAAAAGCTAAATACCTACAAATGATAATTAATTACTAACTCAGGGTTTGGAATGAGGTGTGAAAACCTTGTTCTGTTCTTCATTGACTTTGCTTTGAATGCATTTTTGTAGTAAAAGATTAGACACACTTTAACAAACAAGCAAATGTTGTAAGGGTCAGTGTTATTTTTAGTATAATAATGAATTTTTAAATGTACAGTTTGAATTGACTTTTATGTTTGTATATTTTCATTTCAGTTTCATTTAGTAATTTTATGTGCTTTTGTCTTTTTTTTTAATTTAAAAAAAAAAAAATTATTTTACATTTCCAATGAGGTTTGTTTTTAAGTTTTAGTTGATTTGGTTTGGTTTATTTATTAAGGTGCAAAGGCAACATTTCTATTTTTTTCTCTACATTTCTCAGTTTATTTTAAGTTAATATTTTTCATCTAATATTTAATATTATCATTAGATGTTATCAGTGTTATATAATATTATCAAAGATGACTTATTATAGTTTTAATTTTAGTTTGTGATAACATGATTATTTGTGATTTTGTGCCATTTTTTATTCAAATTTTTTAAATATTTCTAGTTATCTTTTATTTTTTATTCATTTAGTTTTGGTCATTTCAACTTAAACCCAAGTTAATTGCCAAGGCAACATTTATATTTTATATTTATATTTTATCTCCGCTTTATTTCAGTTATCAAAAATAATTTTCAGTAGTTTTGCTCATCATATTAGTTATTAACCTGTTTGTATTGGTGACGGTGATTTTTGTTATTTTTTGTGCTTTTGTCTTTTTTTTTAATTAAAAAAAAAAAAATTATTTTACATTTCCAATGAGGTTTGTTTTTAAGTTTTAGTTGATTTGGTTTGGTTTATTTATTAAGGTGCAAAGGCAACATTTCTATTTTTTTCTCTACATTTCTCAGTTTATTTTAAGTTAATATTTTTCATCTAATATTTAATATTATCATTAGATGTTATCAGTGTTATATAATATTATCAAAGATGACTTATTATAGTTTTAATTTTAGTTTGTGATAACATGATTATTTGTGATTTTGTGCCATTTTTTATTCAAATTTTTAAAATATTTCTAGTTATCTTTTATTTTTTATTCATTTAGTTTTGGTCATTTCAACTTAAACCCAAGTTAATTGCCAAGGCAACATTTATATTTTATATTTATATTTTATCTCCGCTTTATTTCAGTTATCAAAAATAATTTTCAGTAGTTTTGCTCATCATATTAGTTATTAACCTGTTTGTATTGGTGACGGTGATCAATATCAGTGTCTGACTGTATTATGCATCTTTTTGTCCTCAAGATCACCAGTAAGTTTGACCAGGAGGCGGTGACCTTCAAGAAGCTGGTCAAAGGTCACGCATACTCAGTGACCGCAGTGGAAGAGGTGAGCCTTAAACACAAAGACATACAAAAACACTTACTATACACATCTATCTAGCAGGTTCTAGATGCAGCATGTCTTTCTTTGAAAGTTCCCAGGAAATGTATGAATGACCTAGAAGCATCTGCCAAATGCATGAATGTTAATGTAATATGAAATCAAAATTGACTTGATTGTCTTAATAGATGTTTCTGGTCTTAGTGTGTGTGTTTAATCAATGCAAGTTATTCCAAAGGGAAATGTATTTGTAATCAGAAATATTAATGATCTGTTGATCAGGTGGTGTACAGGGGAAACATGACTAAGCTGGTGCGCATCAGGAACCCGTGGGGTGAAGTGGAGTGGACGGGAGCCTGGAGTGACGAGTGAGAATCACACCAGTGTGCTGATTGATGCCTCACTGATGACTGTTCTGACGTGTGCGTTTGTGTGTGTTCAGCTCTCGGGAATGGGACAATGTGGACCGCTCTGTCCGGGGCAGATTACAGAACCGCAGCGAGGACGGAGAGTTCTGGTGAGTGGATCACGATCAGAGATTATCAGATGAGACCACACACACACACACACCTCTGCAATGACATATAAATGCCCATAAACTCTTCCAAACAACTAAGCAGCCCTAGAAACCCTCTAGCAACAACACAAAACCATATCAACAACCTATAAATGCCCTAAAAACTGTTCCTCATAAATGGACACGTTAGCAACCACATAGCGACACCCTGGAAACCACCTATCTCAGTAACCGTCTAGAAACCACACAGAAAACCTTAGCAACGACTTTTAAATGCCCTATAAACCATTCAAAATACAACTACATGGCAAAGCCCTAGCAACCACCCAACATAATGGCAACAAGTTTTGCATTGGCAAATACCACTCATTATCCTTTAAAAAAAATGCAAATCTCCCTACCAACACCCTACCAACAACCTATACATTTCCTTTAAACCATTCAGAACATAGCAACGCCCCAGAAACCATTAACAACTCAGAACACTATAGCAACGACCAGTAAGTGCCATATAAGCCATTTAAAACATAGCAATGCCCTAGAAACCACCTAACAACCAAACATAATACCCTATCAACAACTGTAAATGCCCTGTAAACCATTCAGAACATAGCAACGCCCTATAAACCACCTAACAACCAAACAGAACACCCTATCAACAACCTATAAATGCCCTGTAAACCATTCAGAACATAGCAACGCCCTAGAAACCACCTAACAACCAAACAGAACACTCTATCAACAACCTATAAATGCCCTGTAAACTGTTCAGAACATAGCAACGCCCTAGAAACCACCTAACAACCAAACAGAACACCCTATCAACAACCTATAAATGCCCTGTAAACCATTCAGAACATAGCAACGCCCTAGAAACCACCTAACAACCAAACAGAACACCCTATCAACAACCTATAAATGCCCTGTAAACCATTCAGAACATAGCAACGCCCTAGAAACCACCTAACAACCAAACAGAACACCCTATCAACAACCTATAAATGCCCTGTAAACTGTTCAGAACACCCTAGCAACCACACAAAACCCCCTAGAAACAATCTATGCCTTATAAACCATTCAGAACATAGCAACATCCTAGAAACCAAATAACAATCACTCAGAACACCATAGCAACGACCTATAAATGCCCTGTAAACAGTTCAGAACACATTAGCAACCATATAATTCGCCAGCACCGCTCAGTGGGTCACTGGTTCTCACTCTCTCTGTCAGGATGTCGTTCAGTGACTTCCTGCGTGAGTTCAGTCGGCTGGAGATCTGTAACCTGACGGCAGACGCGCTCCAGGCGGGTCAGGTGAAGAAGTGGAGCACGTCGCTCTATCAGGGCGAGTGGAGGAGAGGAAGCACGGCCGGCGGATGCAGGAACTTCCCAGGTACAGCAGGGGACAGGGAACGGCGGGTCAGTGGTGGGAAAACAGCCAAATCCTCATCTGCCTCTTTTGTTTCTATAAACCACAGCCACATTCTGGATCAACCCTCAGTTCAAGGTGACCCTAAAACACCCGGATTCTCCCGGCCAATCGGATTGCAGCTTCCTGGTGGCGCTGATGCAGAAGGACCGCAGGAAGAAGCGGAGAGAAGGACAGGACATGGAGACCATCGGATTCGCCATTTATGAGGTCAGAGAGCAGATCTCTTTGGTTTAAAGGGGTCATATGATGCGATTTCATTTTTTCCTTTCTCTTTGGAGTGTTACAAGCGCTTGGTGCATAAAGAAGATCTGTAAAGTTGCAAA
>NW_015662288.1:97529-107473 GCF_001515625.1 Sinocyclocheilus rhinocerous | reverse complement strand
TAGAGGAGAATACAGTATGTACAGTATGTGGAAAATAATGTGTTTTTTTAACTTTAAACCGCATAAACACATTTCATTACACCAAATACACAAAATAACGTTCTTTTTAGCAGCATCATATGACCCCTTTAACTCATCTAAAGTTCCTGTTCATGTGTTTTTGGCTCCTTTTCTGATTGGTTGTTTTTTCACCTTTATTTTTGCAGGTGCCAAGAGAGGTATGATGAGAGCCACCCAGGGCCTTTTAAATCAAGTGCCATTTATTTATATATACATATGTGCTTTATATTGTACAGATTGTTTCAAACAGGCTTGTGAGATGATTCGGACATTTGAAGGCCTTTAAATACTGTAGAAAAGAGTCAAATCTTGAGAAGCTTGATGACACTAGGTCTGTTTCACTAATAGTTGCATAAATTGTTCGTATTTATACTTACGGGAGAAAAAATTCTGCCTTGTAGCATGCACACACATAGGAAATTATTTGTAACCTCATTTGTAACCATAATTGTAACGACTACACATTTTAAGTGTAGTATTCTAAATGAGTGACAGCATGCCAAGTGTTAGTAATTTGCATAAGACATGCCCACACCATGTCCATATAAGGTTCTTCATAGCAACAACCTATAAATGCCTTATAAACCATTCGGAACACTTTAGCAACTATATTGCAATGCTCTAGCAATCACACAGAACACCCTAGAAACAATCTATAAAAGCTCTATAAACTGTTCCAAACACCTTAGCAACCACAAAGCAATGCCTTAGAAACCACCTACCAGTCACATACAACACACTAGAAATCACCTATAAATGGCCTATAAACTGTTCATAACACCTTAGCAACCACATATTCACAACCTGGCACCCATGACAACAAGTTCTGCACTGACAAATAAAGGGGAGTACCACATAGCAACACCCTATAAACCACCTAGCAACCACACAGAACACCATAACAACAACCTATAAATGGCCTACAAGTTGTTCATAACACCTTAGCAACCACATAGCAACACCCTGGCAACAACCAATAAATTACCTTTAAACTGTTAAAAACACCTTAGCAACTACATAGCAACACCCTGGCAACCCATAAGAAGTTGTTTTGCACTGGCAAATAGAATCTACCCTAGAAATCACCAAAGAACCTTAGCAACACCCTAGAAACCACCTAGGATCCCTAGCAACACCATAGAAACCACACAGACCACCCTAGAAACAATCTATAAATGCCCTATAAACTTCAAAACACCTTAGCAACCACACCTTAGCAACAACCTATAAATCAGAACACCCTAGCAACTACATAGCAACACCCTACCAACCCATAATAAGACGTTTTGCACTGACAAATAGAAACCACCCTAGAAACCACCTAGGAACCCTAGCAACACCCTAGAAACCACCCAGGAACCCTAGCAACACTCTAGAAACCACCTAGAAACCCTAGCAACACCCTAGAAACCACACAGACCACCCTGGAAACAATCTGTAGATGCCCTATAAACCGTTAAAAACACCTTAGCAACCACACCATAGCAACAACCTATAAATCAGAACACCCTAGCAACTACATAGCAACACCCTGGCAACCCATAATAAGAAGTTTTGCACTGACAAATAGAAACCACCCTAGAAACCACCTAGGAACCCTAGCAACACTCTAGAAACCACAGACCACCCTGGAAACAATCTGTAGATGCCCTATAAACAGTTCAAAACACCGTAGCAATCACACACAACACGATAGCAACAACCTATAAATCAGAACACCTTAGCAACCACATAGCAACACCCTGGCAACAAATTTTACTCTGGTAAATACCACTCACTGTTTTGTAAATTGAGAATAGGTTTTAACATGAATGTTATTGATGAATGATGCTCATGAAAGTGTTTGTAGACAGATTTCCAGCTTAAAGCGGACGTGACTGAGTTAATGCTGTGTGTTTGTGCTCAGTTTGTGGGGAAGTCAGGTGTTCATCTGAAGCGGGATTTCTTCCTGACTAACGCGTCCAGCGCTCGCTCGGAGCTCTTCATTAACCTGCGGGAGGTGAGCTCACGCTTCCAGCTGCCCGCCGGCGAGTACATCATCGTACCCTCCACATTCGAGCCGCAGAAAGAGGCCGACTTCGTGCTCAGAGTTTTCTCAGAGAAACCCGCCAACTCGGAGTAAGTTGGCACGCACTGACTGATCCAGCTGTTAGGATTAAACATGAGCTTTCTCAACAGGGTCCAAAATGTACAGGATGTTAACAGGAATACTTTCCACTGACTATGTACATTTTGCATTATTTCCTCAAAATATATATACTTTATCCTGCATGCATATTGTATAACTTAGCTGTTTTAACCATTGCATATGTGCTGCAAATGGCATAGTTCATGCTGCCACTCAAAACATCATGAATTAGCCCGTCACATAAAACATTTCACTATTGCATTGCAGATGTTTTGTTGTCACTTTAAATTCTAGAGTTGGTAAAACTTAAAAAAGTACACTTTTAAACTCTTTAAGTGCTTTTAAGGAAAGATTCCCAATAGTGGCATTTATTTAACATTTAACAGACTATTTTGTATCTCTTTGGAACTGCTCCTTTTGCTTATATTTGGGGCAAAAAATAGACTATTGATCTTACTCAGCAAATTCAGTTATTATTTTGCAATTCATGAAGGTGTTATTGGTCAGCTGATTAGTATCTCTTTTCTGTTGTTGCATTTACTTAAAAAAATCGTTTTACTAACTTTGATGCCGCTGAGAATGAACTTAATCAACGTTTATACTGGCTAATGGCGAATGAATTGAGAAAACTGAATATATAATATGAAGATAATTTAAATTGTATTTTAAATATTTTAAAATACCTCAATTTTATCCTAATGAAAATTTTATTATTTAACGCTTTTAACTGTTGCAGCAAAGTTGCAAAAATAAATTAATAATATTAATAACAACAACCACCTTTTGGCTTCTTAATAACATTTAAATTGACCATTTGATTAACCATCTCTATGATATGAAATGCATAAACCCCAAAAAACCCCAGAAGACTAAACTAAAGTAAACCTGACCTAATCATCTCTTTTCTTGTTTCATTTACTTAGTAAAATAAGATTTTTTTTTAGAATCGATGCTCCTGAGCATTAATTCTGGACCTTGTTGATTAAATAGTGCCACTATAGAGCTTGTTCTAATGCGGAAACACTCAACTTTGATAGCAGATCTGTTCATCCAGTGAAGGCAAAGATCATTCTCTGGCTCATATTGTAATTCTCTTTGTGTCCTTCAGAGAAATGGATGATAAAGTCACGGCTGATATTCCAGAGGAGGTGAGATGATCAGATCGAGACACATTTCTATAGTTCAGCAAGAAGATAAGAGCGACTGCACTATACTACAAATATATTCTCTGTTAAAGGGAGTTATTAGACACTACACACAGCTGTATTCACAATATACCTCATGCTTGAGTGTTTTACTGCTAAAAAACATGTCCTACTACAATATATATATATATATACACACACACTGTATAATAACATTTAGTAAAGCGAATTCAGGTTAATAGATGGTTTCTGATGGAACAGGAGCTTATTTGATCATGCAAGACAGCAAGTATACATTTATTTATGTATAAGTATATTCTCTCTCGATTGCTTTAGCAACGTCTGGACGAGAGTCAGATTGACGCCGGGTTTAAGAGTCTCTTCAGACAGCTGGCTGGAACGGTGAGAGACTGATGAACCACTGCTGTGTGCAGACATGAAATATTACAATGCATTTATATGTTAATCACGTGGGAATATGTGTTCTAGGACATGGAGATCAGCACGACGGAGCTGCAGACCATCCTGAACCGAATCATCTCCAAACGTGAGATCTTCATGACTCAGTGGCTCTGTTTCAAACCCTAGTGAGCCGCGTCACTGTCTACACAGGCGGCTCACTTCTAAGACAGCATCCTACTAGTTAAATCCGACAGAATCTGTGCTATATATGCTTCTGCAGAAGCCACAAGTCAGTTGTCGCGCTCTTGCTACAGTCAAATGATGTGTATTTGCATCTGAATATTTAGCAATAAACTTAAAATATCTTTATCATTGTGAGTATTGACTAGAAGTCATACTTTTATATTTTAGATTCAATTATGTCACAATGTTTCATGGGTTGAGAACTTTTGAACTGTCATTAGTAATGATGTTTCCTCTCACGACTACAAATCAGTGGTATTTATAACACTGTTCCAGAACAGTTCAACCCAAATATTCCGATGTGTGCAGCGCATTTTATGGAGGACTGTTTCCTGATCCTGGGAGAGTAGACTACAATGCTGGCTGCTCTGACTCACAGACTGTAAGACTGTTATACTTAAGTACGTTTTTTATATTAAAGGAGTTGCCACTGATGATTCAAACGTGAGTTTTGAGCAGTGTTAGAGTAGCACTTGTTGTTTGTCATTTCTCTGATCACAAATGCAGACATGGTTTTATGTTTACGCGGCGCGATGCAACGCAACGCGTAAAAACACAGTATAAGTCATTATAATCAGTAATTATGTCCCCACTGGATGCAACAAATGCCTCGTTTGTAATGGGTTTTAATGTTTTTGTCTCGTCGCTCCGGCCGGACAGGGCATCACAGTATGGTGAGGGGCGTAACATTTCCGTCACACGCTTGAGGTATTCAGCCAATCACAACGCACTGGATAGCTGGCCAATCACAGCACACCTCGCTTTTCAGACCGATGAGCTTTGTAAAAATCGACGCGTTTCAGAAAGGCGGGGCATAGAGGAGAATCAATAATGTACAGTATGTGGAAAATAATGTGTTTTTTGAACTTTAAACCGCATAAACACATTTCATTACACCAAATACACAAAATAATGTTCTTTTTAGCAGCATCATATGACCCCTTTAAATGAAGTGTCAGACAGATCACACTTTCTGAGAGCTCATCTCTGTTGTGTGTCTTTATGCACAGATAAAGATTTAAAGACGGACGGGTTTGGAAAGGAGTCGTGCCGAAGCATGATCAACCTCATGGACGTATCCTTTCCACACAATCAGCTTTAAAACATATTCACTTAACATAACTCCGCTAACAAATACTGGTCATTGAGGGGTTTTTCAGTTTCTTTTTATTTGTCACCACCAGATACATTGACACTGCAGTGTTAACATCTCAAGTCTTATTTGCTCTGCATGTTCACATCAACCATTCGCTCTTTGTGTCTCGTACAGTGCAGACTATATTTCTGTTTCTCTTGCTCTGATTGTCCTTGACATGTTTGCAGACGGACGGCAGCGGGAAGCTCGGACTCACAGAGTTTCACGTGTTGTGGGAAAAGGTTAAACGCTACCTGGTGAGATGATATTATATTCATGTTTTTCAAAGGTAGTCTTTAGTGAGGGCTCTTCTGATGGTTTAAGTCAACACATTTACATATCAACACCTATTCAGTGTTCAGCAGCTTGACCCGGACATTACACATAACATTAGCCAGTCATAACGGAGCTCGTTTACATATAGAAGTATTAGAAGTGCAGCAGAAAAAGCAGCATGTTTATTTCTGAGAGTCAGAGAGAAAGTGAAAAGTTGTTATAAACAACCAGTGTTATAGTTAAGTAAAAGTAAACCCATACATTCATTACTTAAAATAAATTCATAAAAGCTATATAGACAATTAAAAAAGAAAAATGACTAAAACTATCTATTTATAAGAGTGAAAGCATCTTATAAAAGTACCATTCAAAATATGAATAGAAACGAATATAGTATCTCAGTAAAACTAAAATAGCACTGTGAACAGCTCGGTTTCTGTTTTTGGTGCATGAAACCTTGGCTAAAATTATAAAATGAAGAACGTGTAAAATATAGTAATGAAGTCATCATGAAAAAGATTGTATTGCCATATTATGATGCATTTTGCCTGAAGCGACTAAATGAACAGACATGACATTTTAATTCGAGATTACAAACATTTTTATAATAAATAAAAATCAATGAATGGATAAATTGTGTGCAGTCCGTGGTTTGAAGACGACTGCATGAAGAAATTAAAAACTGTCAGATGATTGCATGATTTATGATTTGCATATGTTGACAGCAAATCTTCAGAGACCATGACGTGGATAAATCAGGCACTATGAGCTCTTATGAGATGAGAAGAGCTCTGGAAGCAGCAGGTACACAGTCGAAAAGCTCTTATTTGGTCTGTTTTGATTCACCTCTGTGTCCTGACTCTCTGTTCGTCCCGTTTCCTCCAGGCTTTAAGCTGAACAATCATTTATTCCAGCTGATCATCCTTCGGTACACAGAGGAAGATCTGTCTGTGGATTTCGACAACTTTGTCACCTGTTTAGTGCGTCTGGAGACCATGTTCAGTGAGTCGATGTGTCATGGCCATAGAATTTAAGAAGTGTAGCAATTTTTCATTTTAAATATTAAAATTGTACTTTTTTTGTAATTTCATATCGCACAAAGATAATAGAATATATATATATTTTTAAAAAATGTATACACTACCATTCAAAGGTTTAGGGTCACTAATATTTTCTTTGAAAAATTAATACTTTTGAGCAAGGATGCATTAAACTGATGAAAAGTGACAGTAAAAGACATTTATAATGTTACATTTCTATTTCACATAAATGCTGTTCTTTTGAACTTTGTTTATAAAATAATCTCCATTCTTAAAAGAATCCTGAAAATAAAAATGTATCAGTTTCCACAAAGATGTTTAGCAGCACAACTGTTTTCAGCATTGATAATAATCAGGAATGTTTCTTGAGCTGCAAATCAGCATATTAGAATGATTTCTGAAGATCATGTGACACTGAAGACTGGAGTAATGATGCTGAAAATTCACCGAAATAAATTACATTTTAACAGATATTCACATAGAAAACACTTGTTTTAAATTATATTATTTCACAATTTTACGGTTTTAATGTATTTTTGATCAAATAAATGCAGCCTTAGTGAGACTTCTTTCAAAAACATTAAAAAGAAACCTTAACGACCCCAAACCTTTGAACTGAAGTGAATAGAGAATCCATGTAATTAGCTATTTTGCTGTTACTGACAGAAAAGTTGGGCATAGATCCATTTCTGCATTAAGTGCATTGTTGTAACACAAAATTACAAGAATATAACATGCACAATCTTTTTATAAGTACAGTAATTCTGACCTGACATGAGCTATCAGGACAATCGGACTGAGACGCGTGTGTGTTTTTACAGAGACCTTCAAGACGCTGGACACAGACGCTGATGGATTCATATCGCTCACGTTCTTTCAGGTTTCACTTACACCAACATTTCAACACACTGCAAACACACACCCAAAACACGTAGAGAGATGAACATGTCTGAGATGAATTAGTCATGTTTAGTTAACCTCTATACATGTGAATAACACGTCTAGTTCAAAGCAGTAGCATTCTATAATGATCTTTCTCTCTGTGTTGCAGTGGATTTCTCTGACCATGTTTGCCTGAAATGGACACAGATTTTTGCCGTTCGTCTGCACTGAGACTGATCTGTAGTCCTGCCATCTGAAGAGTGCCTTCATTTTTATACTTCTGTAATGCATTTCTATGGGATAAACAGCCTTAATGATGCAACCCCGTTTACATAGTCCACATGCGAAACAATGTGCCAAACGCGTTTCTAAAGCCAAGAGAAAAACATTTACAGCATGTTTTTGATCATTTCTGGATCGAGCTGCATGCATTTCTCCAGATGAAACTCTTTCTGTGCCAAATGAATCATTGCCAATTTCAATCATTCTTCATTTTTATCGCCATATTTTATGATCATGAGCTGCATATCTTTCAGTGAATGTCATATCTTAATGCTGTTCGTATAAAGACCGCTGTATTAGACATGCATGCGCTGGTGATGCTGTAGATCGAACCTAGCTTTACTTACTGAAGGGGATTTGGTTTAGACTGAATTTCATGCATGCAGCTGTTTTATGGGACAAACTGTTAGAGATGTACTAAAAAACCAAAGGATCTTTTAACAAGCGAAAAGGGACATACACTTTTTAAAAATGCCATATGCATTCCTTTAGTTCTGTTTATATGAACGATGCAAAACATCCATTTAATGCAATCTAGAAAGGAGCAACAGAACTGGGAACAGATTGAATCTGATTTTCATATACGCAGAACCATGAGCTTTAACAAGACGGCACTTTTCTTTTAATAGAAAGATGAGTATGAAAAAGTGGAGGATTTTCTTTTTTCCCCCCAATGCCAAGCAAAATGTTTTTTTTTTTTTCAATGTTGATTCATTTATGTGGGTTTTCAATAAACTTTCTTTTAAAGTTGAACGTTTTTTGGTTCTTGTCAATGTGCGTGAGCAAATATCTGTAATGTTGGTTGATATATCAGCATTGTCAAGAATATGAATTCTTGTACAATTATGTATGTGGCTTTATGACCTCATTAATTTATATATTTTACATTGAATATTTGTAATTAAAAAATATCTTGGGTGACTATTTAACTAAAAAGGCTAAAATGACAATGGTTGAAAGTCAGCAACACCTTACAAATTCACTTCTTTTAATCTAAACGACTGGCAGTGTTTAAATTTAAAGAGAAAAAATGTAAAGTAATGCACAAAAACACTTGGTGTATAAAAACTGTTTTACTTTACTAACACCAAGGCATACAAACAAAACTGAAACGTTTGTGAAATCGTATTTCAGATTTATTAGTAATGATGTAGTAATGAATGTAATGTCGAGTTTATTAGTGAAGAAATTAGTATTTTGTGAAATTAGTGTCATCATGCGTAAAGCGTGGGCTAATGCATGAAGAGAGGCTTTTATTTTGAAATTAACTGGTGTCCCAAACTTAAGGTTGCGCGCTTTGTGCAGAACTCGAGCCTCGACCTGCAAGTGGGCACCATCAGACCCTTCCTCCTGCTCTGTGCGTTGTGTGTTTGATGTATATTTGCAACATTCATTGGGAAAACCTGGTACAAACCCTACTGCGGTGGTACCAGGGTACACTGCTGGAAATACCAGTATTATTCCATCGCGATTACTGTATTTATGGACTTCAAGATATCAACAGTGACTAAATAAAGCTGGCAATGCGTGGTACTTTGTGTAACGATGCATATCAAAGATGAACAAACTAAAAAAAAAAAGTTTACCATGGTAACCATTAATAACAACAACACTACTAATAAAATAGATAATTTAGAATTCTGTATTTCAGTCAAATCACACTAGATTTGAAGGTAAAAAATAATTGTCCAGATTGTTTGTTTGTTTATTAAGACTAATTCCAATTTACTGAATATGGTTATCATTATATTAAAAAGGTTTCCATGATCATGATGAATTCTGTAATTTCTAGCTATTGTTAACACAGTAAAATCATAATAAATGTCAACTTCAAGATTATTTTTTATACTTTAAGACCAGGGGCCTGTTTCATAAAACAAGTTTACCAAATAAACCAGGTTTATTCCAGTTCATCTGACTTATTTTGAACCAAATCAGCTGACAGTAAATCAGACTAACTGAAATAAGCCTGGTTTATTTGGTAAACTTGTTTTATGAAACAGGCCCCAGATTATTTATTTATTAATTCCAAACAAACCATCAAATAAATAATTATTATTTAAAAAATTGGATTGAAAGTTTACCATGACACATTGAGTATTAACCCTACTTGTTATATTTAACTAATTATGTGATTTTTAGCATCACAGGATGCTGCCCATGATATAGACACATTGAAGAAATTAAAGGTAATCTAATATTTATTTATTTTTTACTTATTTTACATATTATCTATAGGCTATTTTTGTGTTATTTTACTTATCTGACTTATCCAGTGAGCAGCAGGTGTGTATGTGAAAGAAGAATATCCAGAGATAGTGTGTGTGTGTGTGTGTGTGTGTGTGTCTCTC
>NW_015662288.1:83627-97136 GCF_001515625.1 Sinocyclocheilus rhinocerous | reverse complement strand
TGTGTGTGTGTGTGTGTGTCTCTGTGTGTCTCCGTGTGTGTGTGTGTTTAACCTGTTTACTGTGTGCTCCTCAGGGTGGAGTGGTGCTGGTCCACTGTAACGCCGGCGTTTCTCGCTCTGCTTCTGTTGTCATCGGGTTCCTCATGTCCCAGGAGAAGATGTCATTTGATGAAGCCTTCAGCGCTGTGAAAACCGCCAGGCCTTACGTTCAGCCAAACCCAGGCTTTATGGGTCAGCTGAAGAAATATAACCCATCATTCCACACAAAGAATGTATTTTTGTAAACCGAAATGTCCTGTTCTTAGCATTTAGATGTTTCCCAAACTGCTTGATTACTGCACACGTCAGATTTCACACAGCGCTTGATGAGTTTATGAGTTGATTAGATGAAGCAGGCGTGTTAGATTTGTTAGACACCAGAAATGTGAAGTTTGGGGACTCCAGGGCCAGGATTGAGAAACGGTTTTAGTGTCAACGTCTTTTATTTCATATTTATATTTGATTAATTATATTAAAATGTTTTTTTTTAATGAATGTTTATGCTTATACTTGTTGCAAAAATACAACATTTTAAAAACCTTCGCTGCTGATTTATTGATGGCCTTTACATTTAGTGGGTGACTTTTATTTTGAAATGCATCGTGACCGGAAACTGTTCAGAGTCCGCGCACACGTCACGGCACAGCAACTGAAGAGACTTCGACAAAACAAATAAATCGGTGATATATTCACCTGTTTAGTGATTTTTAACGATATTTTACAGGTGTGTATAGAAGCATGTCGTGTGAAGCATCGGTCCAGAAACAAGTGCTCTTAATAATGGACAGTTTAGTCACTTCTATAGTGACAGAAATTTGTCAACTCGATATTTTTCAGTCAAAACGTCAAAATGGAAATCCAGAAACTGATATTAAAATGGTAAGTTCGTTCAAAAGTATAATGATTAACATTTTAACTTTTGTAAATATGTTAACCATTTTACTTTCACCAAAAATTACCGTGGTAACCATAGTTAACGTTACTTCCAAAATATACAATAGTTGAATGGTTATTTTACTGTAAAAAGATAATACACTAATATGGGAGTCCTTCGATTTAGATATTTTATGTGTTATTTTATATGAATCCCTTTTTTTCCGATGATAGCTGGTTAATATCAAACGACCTCAGTTAATGTTTGAACTATCAGAAAAAAGTGGACCTTGAAAAAAGAAAACATGCATAAATAAATAACAAAATATATGGATTTTCAAACCTTGGCATTTTCTTAATAAACGTGGGAGCGTCAATCCTCAACATTATGTGTGCGGAAACGTAATAAAGCTAACCTGTTGTATGCAACAGTTAGGTAAGCAAAACTTTTAATTTTACTTTAACAGTTAAACTGATTATTTCTTGTTTGATTCACAAGAATCTGACGGCTGCTATAAGGAAAATAACAAACTCAGCAGCTGAACACATCTGCAGAATCCTTCATAAAGCATCAAGTGGATCAAGAAAAGATCTTACACAACCAGATCAAGTCGACCATATGGTAGAGCAGCAGTTTGCTGGGAGTGGAAGACCACTTAACACTCATATCAAAGATGAGGAACATGTCAAAGGTGGTTCTCCTCATAATTAAATCATGTGTTACTGTTATTTTAATAGATTAAATAAGAAAAATGCACTGTTGTAGGAGGAGATCAGCAAGATTTCACCTCAGACGTTGTGTCGGGAATCCAGGAAAGATTGAATTGCACCCCATCTGGTGGACATCTTCTTCAGACTGTTGAAGTAACCCACATCCAGCTGTAATTGTTGTGTTTTTGAATATACAAAGGCTTTGATTTGTTGTGCATCAAACTAACATAACCCTGACTTCATCTAGGAAGAGCCGGAGTTTAGATTTGAAGAAGTATTTGTCCATGAAGAGGAACAAGTAGAGTGTCAAACTGCTGCCGTAGATGGTACAGACTACCTCACATTAATGCAATTGGATTAACATGGTATAATATGTTAATGTAAGGCCTAAATATACAATATCATATCTATAAACATGCCTTGTTCATGTTACAGAATCAATAGAGGCCGATGCAGATGAATCTGAATCTGTAGAGCATCAAAGAGAAGAGCAGTGGACCACTGAACCAAACTCTAAGGACGAATCAAATGATATTTCAGTACCATTAAACACACTGGATCCACCCGATATTATCGAGACAGGATTGGACGTCCCAATAGACGCCGCTGAAGAAGTGCAACCGAATGCAAGCGATGAGCAGAACATGTGCAAAATCTGCGGAAAGACCTTCACCCACCTCAACAACCTGAGAAGACACGAGCAGAAGCTCCACCGCGGAGAAACGCCTCACGCTTGCCAAGAGTGCGGAGAGCGTTTCGGCTCCAGACGCCTCCTCCAAATCCACCGCAGAGACCACAAGGTGGAAAAGCCTCACAAATGCACGCTCTGCGACAAGGTGTTTCGCTTGCCCAACCACTTGAGGAATCACATGATGAGTCACGGTGACCAGAGACCGTTCTCCTGCGCCGCATGTGGGAAGAGCTTCACCTTGATAAGCGTCCTCAGAGCTCATGAGCGAACGCATGCTGACGAGAAGAACTTTGTATGCTTGCAATGCGGTTCCAAGTTCCTCACCAAGTCTTACTTGGACTACCACCAGCGAGTTCACACTGGAGAAAAGCCATACCTGTGCAAACACTGTGGGAAGAGCTTTGCCCAAAAGGGCAACCTCAAGGCGCACGAAAGGCTTCACACGGGCGAACAGCCCTTCAGATGCGAGGACTGCGGAAAAACCTTCGTACACGCCAACACCTTCAAATCCCACAAGCAGCTCCACACGGGAGTCAAAGATTTCTGCTGTGAGCTTTGTGGGAAGGGCTTTCGGCGAGGAACGCATCTCAAGACTCATCTACTGACGCATTCTGGAGACAAACCGTTTAGTTGCGATGTATGCAGGAAGACTTTTGCCCTCAAAGGATCTCTGAAGACGCACCAGCTCACTCATACGGGGCAGAAGAGTTACGCTTGTAACGTCTGCAGTAAGCAGTTCACTCAGGCCAGCTCGCTAGCCAAACACAAACGGGTTCATACGGGAGAGAAACCGCACCGCTGCGGAAACTGTGACAAGCGTTTCTCTCAAAGCAGTCATCGTAACTATCACTTGAAGGTCTGCCAGTCTGGGACAAAAAGTTCTGCAAACTCTAATGTGGAAGAGAACTAACTGAACAGTCATTCCGTTTGTGCCTTTCTTGAAAAAACCTAACTGTGACCAAATATTTGAGACTTTTCTTAGAAGATCTGCAAGATGTTTCATGCCTAATTATTGGATATTATTAGGGTGACTCTCCTGGGTCAAATTTTACAATGAAATAAAGCAATTATATTTTGCATAAGGAAAACAAAATATATGAGACTATTTGAAGAGTTCATTTGCAAAAACGGATAACTCCGTTTTTAACAATTTTTAAAAATCATGTTTTTTTTTTCATTGTGCATTCCAATTAATCTCAATCAAACTGCAGTTGGGTTATTTTGATTAAGTAAAAATAACAAACAAAAATACAGCTAACTAACACAATAAAAACATGATAACATAAAAAATATGATTTTTGAAAAAAAAAAAAAACATCTGTTTTTGCAAATAAACTTCATTTGCAGATTTGTACATTTAATACTCAAATAAAATGTCTCAAAACCAAACTGAAATAAAGGAGTAGAAATGCAATTTAAAATGTAAAAAACGTAATTGCCATGGAAATAATGTCATGCAAAAAAAAAAAAAAGTAAAATATAATTTTTCTTTTAGATTTTTCTTTGAAATATGCAGAGCCCACAAGTGGACACAGTGTTGGAAAAAAAAATATTTGATGGGGAAAAAAATAATAAACATTTCAATGGTTTGCATTCACTCGCAAAAATATTGCATTCCCCTGAGAAACTTTGCATTCACTCACAAAAAGCATTGACATTATTTTCCCTCCTAAGTGATATTATTTCCATCACAGGTTTTGGGAACGAGAAAAAGCATTCAAATTTTTTTTCTCCCATCTCAATATTTCCCCATCACCATGACCCCATAGAAATACTACCAGCATTTAAGATGTTTTTTTGTGTAATGTGTAATATTAAAATTGTACACAAAACTCACTTTTCCACCATAGACGAAAGGGAGACATGCGTAATAAATAGCCAATTTTACTAATAAATGTTAAAAAAAACCACACATAAGATAGACATTTACTGTACATCTACTGACAAATACTACAAAGCAATCAAAGTTTTACAAAGAATTCAACTTTTAAATTAAGACATAGCAACAAATGGTAAACGTCAACTTAGAAATGAGAAACATTAGTTTTGGCATTCAGAGGAATGTAAAAATTATTTGTATTTTTTCTTTTTTACAGAGAGAGAGAGAGAAAGAAAAAAAAAAGCACTTTCCTGTTGACCAGGTTTATATACATAAGCGCAAAATATCACAGACCAAAAATGAAGGGTTTAAAAAGATTCAGAAAGTATAAATAAGTGGGAGCTAAGTTGAATTGACCTGTTTGACAGTTTTTGCAACCATAACCATAATGTTTGTTCACAGATGAATGAGCGTTCTTTTGTCTTAAAGGGGTCATATGATATTAAAGCATGTCAACATATTCTGTTACACCAAATACACAAAATAATGATCTTTAAAATCGCATCATATGACCTCTTTAAGCAAAATTGTTGTTGTGTTCTATCCGGGTGACTACGGTGGACACCAGCCTCTCCAGCTGCTCCGCCCTCTGTTTGCCCGTCTGCAGAACCTCCTCATGATTGGCCTTTTCCTCGCTGTCGTAGTCCATCACTGCCTCATTAGTTATCAAAGACAGAGCGAAGACGCGCATCCCACAGTGCCGTGCCACGATCACCTCGTGAACCGTACTCATGCCTAAAACACATGAAGTCTGGTTATTAAACTAGTTCACAGAACAAATTGCATATAAACAAATTTGAAATTCAATGTTATATAAAACCCATTATACAGAACAATAACTCACTGGTTACTAAACCACTGTTCATTTGCATAAAAAGTTAAATTTGGTTCAACTTAAGGTATGTTTACACCACCACTATTGTACTAAAAACGCTTTTTCCTGTGCGTTTTTGAGAAGTTTCGCATACAGACGACAATGTTGTCAAAACGATCGCCATTCATTCGGATTCGCAAAAACAACTAATGCATACCAGGCCAATAGCACATGCACATGACGTAACCGTTTACAAATCTTTGTGTTTTTATCGTTAGATTCTGCTATTGTAACTTTGTACTTTGAAACCCGTTTTCAAAAGTTTGCATTTTCGGTCCCCCAAAACACCGTTTTTGTGTAACTGAATGGCCAAAACCCATAAAAATTTCCTGTTTTAAGTTGAAAACTGTCCTGTAAACACTCCCTTAAGTTGCCTTGCAAAAGATTGAAAATGAATGCCTTCCAGCTACTTTGTTACAGCATCACTGTTCATTTGCATAGAGTTACATTTTAAACTGTCACATTTACATTTATGCATTTGGCAGATGCTTTTATACAAAGAGGCTTGTATTACATTTCAGGTATGCATTTCATTAGTTCAGGCATTCCCTGGCAATCGAACCCATGACCTACTACAGGAATACTAACTGTTGTCAGTTCGAATGCTCTTTTCAGCGTGTCGGAGAACTGCATAATACTCTATTATATTATTTTATATCATAAAGCTACAATAGCGTGTTCTGATTGGTTGGCTTTACAGCAGACGGGACTCTTACCGACAGCATCAGCTCCCAGTTTGTGCAGCATGCGGCACTCTGCGATCGTCTCGAACGACGGTCCGCCTAGAACGCAGTACACACCCTCTCGCAGGAAGTCACTGTAACCGAGCTCCGAACCCACGTCGAGCGCCAGCTGCTGGAGTTCTCGATCGTATGCGTCAGACATGCAGGGGAAACGAACGCCAAACCTAAAGAGGTCGAGTAAGGCTTATGTAGTGAACAGTATCTACAGGAGCACGTGTGGGAGGGATCTCTGCATGCCAAAACAGATCCGTGACATAACCGTGGTGATAAATAAACACATATAAACATGCCTTTCGTTATTGGGTCCAGCCAGAGGGTTGTTTCCAGCAAATCCAGGCATGTTGAGATGATCTTTGATGATCATGATGTCGCCTACTTTATAGTCCTGGTTTAGTCCGCCAGCGGCGTTGGTGAGAATCACGGTCTCCACACCCAGCAGTTTGAATATCCGCATGGGCATCGTAATCTAAAACAGAACAACAATCTTAGTTTGAGATGCTTTGAAACTCGCATCAGTTGCAGTTTGCACCAGCTGTGTTCCATTTGTGACCCTGGAGCACAAAACCTGTCTTAAGTAGCACTGGTATACTTATAGCAATAGCCAACAATACATTGTATGGGTCAAAATTATCAATTTTTCTTTTATGCCAAAAATCATTAGGGTATTAAGTAAAGATCATGTTCCATGAAGATATTTAGTAAACTTCCTACCGTAAATATATCAAAACTTCATTTTTGATTGGTAATATGCATGGCTAAGGTCTACATTTGGACAACGTTAACGCCGATTTTCTCAATATTTAGATATTTTTTTTTGCACCCTCAGATTCCAGGTTTGGCCAAATATTGGCACAAACCATACATCAATGGAAAGCTTATTTATCCAGCTTTCAGATGATGTATACATTTTAATTTCAGAAAATTTACCCTTATGACTGGTTTTGTGATCTAGGGTCACATTTGTGCTGTTTTTTTAATTGTTGATCAAGCATCAGATGGACAACTTGTTGCACCTTGCAGATATTAGCAGTACGTTTTAAGTTTTAGCGCATACATAACCGGTGTAAATGCTATAAGTGTTCTGGCCTTTGCATTCCACAGGGTCAATCAGGCACACAACACAACCAGTTAAAACTAATTCTGTTTTCAATAAGGTCATGTGTGGACCAAATATAGTTAGTTCCTGGTTAAGAAGGATCTTTAGGTCAGAGTCCTTCAAGTTTGTGCAACTTGCAATTTCAGTGATATTTAAATATACAGAAGTGAACCGTTCTTAAACCCAGAGGCTTGGATCAGCACCCAGGACCGTTTGGATCTGTAATCCAACAATACAGCCACAACCACCTCTCAATTTAACTGTCAGACTGACAAAGAGCTGTATTGTTGACATGTTTTGGACTCGGACGAGCCAGAATGTGTGTATTATAGGGTGCTCGTACCTTTTGGATGGGATATCCCTCATAGAGATGAAACCGTCCCTGCATGCAGACACAAGGTCTGCCCTTCAAAGTGCCAAACACCAGCCGTCCAGCGTGACCGTGCACTGCAGAAGAGAAAGAAATGCACAGATTCAGTAATGGTTTTAACAAGATAAGATACACAATATTCTAAATTATTCAGTAAACCGCACCTGTACTTTGGGGGAAGTTGGGGATGTCCCTGTAGTCGAAGGCCACCTGGTCTTTCAAGGCGTCAGCCAGTCCACCCAAACCCGAACCGCACACGATGCCCACCAGAGGACGCACTGCAGTCTGGGACCGAAGCCAGTCAGCTGTGGCCTGGCAATCCTCATAGCTGTACCTGCGAAGACAGAATGGAAAAAATGAGTTTAAGAGGCCCCACACATGACTGTAACTGAATGTGTTTCCACATGTCTGACACACTTGAATGTCACACACAGTCGCATTACACTTTTATACAATATACTTACACAACTGACATATATACAATAGCATTTGCATATGTATTACATAACTACATATTATACAACAATGTAACTAAGATGTTGAATACTGTAACATATTTGAATGCCTATGAAGCCTGCAGATACCAAATAAAAATATCCTGCAACACGAGCCACTTTCTGACACATCACTGCTGTAAACTGAGCGGCTGACTACTAAAATAAACTTCCTGTGACAGAGCATCTTTATGATTAGTACTATGGCCTTTGCACAAAAAAGTAACATAAAAATTAATTTAGATTTACAATTTAATTGCAGCAAATATACATTTCAATACAATCAATTGTCAAAACAATTAGCCTACTGTTCTCAAAATAACTAGCAGATGTTTAAAAAGCACTTCTCCAGAGATAGTATGGTATTAGTGGTATTTATAAGTAGTAGGCTAGGTTAATGGTTGACCAATATTATTGGCTAATTAAACATATCTAGAGAGTACGGTGTCAAGATTATATTGTGTCTGTTATACAGTAGCTATATGTTATATTTTACAATTTTATTTTTGTACATTTTAACAGAATGTCAATACAATCAATTCAAAGTCAATTTTTCCCTCCAATACATATGTACTTCAAAGCGTTCTTTCTCAACCCCGCGTTTAAATCCCCAAACATTCGCTTAAGTAACGGTTCCGTTCGCTTCGCGGGAAACACGCATCACCACGTGCTCGTCAAGTGCTGCTAAAATTCGGTTAAATTACATTTTACACAGTTAATGAAAGAATGAACGGATGAATTATTATAGGTCGACTTTAACCAGCTAACTGAACTCCCTGTACTATGCCACTGATCGAATAACTTACATAAATAGAAACTCAACCATATAGTTCACTTTCAAAAGACAGAATGAAGACAGTAGAACTAGAAAATTAGATTCGAAAAAATAATAATCGTTTACCCAGTGCTGCTCTCAGGAAACATGATTAAAATCGCTGGAAAAATCCTTCGGAAATGTCGATGTTACTATGTAGCGATGTATGGTAAGACACGAACGTACGCGACGAATTACCAATATTTTTGGTATGTATTTTTATTACTCAAAAATAAAAGAGATGATAATAAAACAACACCACAAGAACGAGACGCGAGAATGAATAAAGCGCTTTTAAAATCCCTTTTAAAAATCTCGTAGCCGGTTTCTTATAGAGCCGCCGCTTCCGCCGCTCCGCCCCGCGTTTGACGCAAACGAGAAGCGGAACACCTCCTGATGGGTGGGCCGTCATGGGCTCATGGTCTGTTATCAGTAACATCTCACTAAAACTTGAGCAACAGCTGTCAGACTGAACAGCCTGGAAATTGGTTTTCCTAGATTAGATTTATGGATGGTTGAACAGCACAACCGCACGTGACTAAGAGTCATCCAAATATAAACACTGTCATGTGGGTCCATGTGTATTTGGCTTGTTCAAACTAATTCACAATGATTCAGATAAAGAAATCATGCACTTTTACACAGATAGCCTCAACTGCCTTTTCTTTTTGGCTTTGTATCCATAAACTGGACAACAGGCGTATGATATGTAGCTAATACTAAAATTTCAGGGTGTGTATTTAGAAACATTAAGTATGTAAAACCTATTTTGTTGAGTTCTGAACATATGCAAGAACATATTTCGTCCTGCTTTGCTCCGCCTGGGTCAACATTGCAGAAATGCCTAAGAAAGTTTCATAAGTCAAAGAATTCAGTTCTCCAGCATTCCCCTCATGCTAAATCAGGGGTGTCCAATCCTGCTTCGTCCTGCAGAGTTTAACTCCAGTCCTAAATAAACACACCGAAACCAACTAAACAAGGTCTTCAGATTCTCTAGAAACTTCCACGCAAGTGTGTCGAAGCTGGCTGGAGGCAAACTGGACACTGGCCCTCCCGGAGCAGGATTGGACGCTCTTGTACTAAATGTATCCTAAATTCATCACAGAAGTTATTGCAGCATTTGCATTTACATTTAGTCATTTTGTAGATGCTTTTATCCTAAACGACTTACAAATGTGGACAATAGAAGCAATCAAGAACAAAAGAGCAATAATATGTAATTGTTGTTCTTATTCCTATTGTTGTATGTTTCTATTTATGTTTAATTAGTATGTAGCACCGTGGTCCTGCGAGACATGACATTTCGTTCCATTATATGTCCACACATGTAGCAGAATGACAATAAAGTTCAACTTGACTTGACTTTAAGTGCTTTGACAAGTCTCAGTTAGCCTAATATAGCAAGGTTTTTTAAATAATAAATTCAAAGGAAACAAGTAGATAGAATAGAAAAAGAATAGAGAATGCTAGTGTTAGAGGCTCATTTTTATAATAAATTAAAAGAAAACAAGTAGATAGGAAAAGAATAGGGAACGCTAGTGAATAAAAATAATTACAAACCCATATGTTTAAATGCATGCTTTTTTATTTTAGACTAAGAACAGGATCTACCAGGGTGTCTCAGAGACTCAGAAAGAGTTCACGACCCCCGTTGACCTATGACCTGTTTCAAACATATCACATTAGGTAGAAGAATCCTATTCATATTAGCACCTCGTATAACACACTTCCCACACATGATCATGTCAGTCAAAACCATCTTAGGGTTATCAATGAAGAATGATGATTCATTTTATTTGATCACCTCTGTGACTGCCAGTTTAATGCAATATTTATCGTAACAGCACAGTTCCTACATCAGCCCATTAAATTACTCAATGGCACCTAAATCCCAGCATCATCGCAATTCATGACATCATAATTCTCTGAAACTGCTTCTGCTTTTTGTGTCATGTCCCACTGTAAAAAAAAATCCATAAAAACCATCTTAGGGTTATCAATGAAGAATGATGATTCATTTTATTTGATCACCTCTGTGACTGCCAGTTTAATGCAATATTTATCGTAACAGCACAGTTCCTACATCAGCCCATTAAATTACTCAATGGCACCTAAAGCCCGGCATCATCGCAATTCATGACATCACAATTCTCTGAAACTGCTTCTGCTTTTTGTGTCATGTCCCACTGTAAAAAAAAATCCGTAAAATACGGTAGCAACATTTTAGGTTTTACGGTTTTAACTTAAATTTACAGTTAAATACCGTAATTCCATTAACTGATATAATGTTAATATACCAACCTTATTGAAGTACTGAAATCTGTTTTGTATCTTTGTAATGCACTGATAACCACCAAATGCAGGCGGTGATGAGAAAGTCACATGATGAACAAAAGCCCATCACAAGCAGCTTTTAAATAATAACATATATAGAAGGCGCACAGTGTCATTCACACAAACACTAAACACCATCATGGTAACACACATTAAACTGAAATAATGCAATAAACATTCATTTAACAACAACCCTAATATACAAAACTGATAAGAAAAAACTAAGAAGAAACATAGTTATTTCAACAAAAAAACATCAAATTTGAAATGTAACGCAGGGAATTCTGGGAATGTCAATTTACGGTTATTCACTGTAAATTATACGGTCTTTCTCACTTCCAAAAACAGTATACTACCATAAAATTACATGTAATGTCGAATACAGTTTTTCACCGTGTATATAGTAGGGTTACCGTTAACCGTTTAACAGGTTTTTACTGTAGCATTTTTACAGTCTTTTACCGTTAAATTCATGGTCATTTTTTACAGCTGTTGTGATCATCCAGTAGTTCAAGGTACCCACACGTGACTAAATGACAAACAGATAAGCATAATATTTACAACCTCACCTATAATAAAAGGCCTTATAGGGGGCCCTGTTTTTGCCTCAGTCACTGTTGTGACTGTTTATAATCAACCCAAAAAACATAGCTGAAGAAAAGAAATGGCTGTGCAGAGCTCAACCTGTATTGATGACGCGTTTTTTTCTTTGCACAAGCTGACACGCTTGTATCCTGACCAATGGTGTAACCGCTCGGCTCATGATGGCACAAAACAATTTAGCCGTTTCCTCAGAGGTTACAGCTTTGTAGGAATCAATAAAAATGTTCCCAAAGCTGTCCCGGTGCCAAGTTTATTATGCAACAAGTCCTGCAGAACAAGGTCAGGAGGCCCTTAGAATGTCTCACCTTTGTGATTTGAAGCAAATTAAACATTACTTGAAAGCCTCCATCTAAATAAGCAAAATAAATCAGCCTGGGGGGGGGGTTTGTTTTACACTAGTCAACATTTCAAATGGATCAGGTTGTCCCAAAACCTAAAACGCGTTCTTGTCTTAGGACAACTTTTTTGATCCGCTTCAAATGTTGATTACTGTAGATTGGAGGAATTGCGTCTGATCAGCACGAGTCTTGAACGAACACATGAATCTTTACGCAACAAACTGCACACATAACATTCTGGTAATATTGTTATCCACGTCTGATAATTGCAAAGCATACTCACTCCAGACCAAGGGTGTGCATGAAAGTCACATGTTGCGGTCAGCGCAGGAAGTGAGCAGGCCTGTCGTCATCATGCATAGTGACCCTATTATTCATAATGATTGAGAGTGTGTGCGCAACGTGTGAAATGCATGTGAGTTTAACGGGTTTAGCTTGACGTCTTTGACAAGACTATGCGGTTTGGCTAATGCATGCATCAGTCCTTTTATGAGTTCCTTATTATTGATTAAGAAGGCCACAAGCTCAGTTGAGACAAGTCATGAGCAAAATTTGGCAGATCTAGAATTTTCCAAGCTTCAGTATCGATTAATATCTACAGATTGACACAGGGGTGACTGAGAATCTGCAGAAATGTGAAATTGAATGAAGAATGGCTTTTATGGCAGAATCAAGTGTAGTCAAAGATAGGAAATAAAACAGTCCAGTACCAAATGGGCCACTTACTGGCATTTCCTGAACTGACAAGCACTGAGGTGTTTTTGTGTGATCTATGTGAAAAAGGCTGGTCCAGTAAGAATCTTCTAATTTAGTAGGACTGAGAAACATTGTTGGATTTGTCTATAATGTTACTTAATAAATGTGTGGGTCAGTTTGACTGCAGAAATTCACTGCCAGACATATTTGGACTCGGACCAAAGCAAATGTAAACTTTAACTCGGTTTTTCTCTCACAGCCTTTCATTAAACTTCCTGTGCAGCAAACACTGAGCCTTAGTAATTATACAGACAGGTCCAAAAGTCAATCTCGAACGGCTTCTATTTGGCATTTTTGCTAATTTAGTGCAGATTATTCAAAAAATTAAAAAAGTTTTTCAGCACCTTTCGAAGAGGAAGAACTTTGAGAAACATATGAGGAAATTTTGGACATTATAAAAGTGATGCAATAGGAAGAGGGGGTCATAAAGAGGTCTTATGATGCGATTTCAAGTTTTCCTTTCTCTTTGGAGTGTTACAAGCTCTTGGTGCATAAAGAAGATCTGTAAAGTTGCAAAGACTAAAGTCTCAAATCCAAAGAGATATTCTTTATAAAAGTTAAGAGTCAGCCACGCCTACCTAAAACGGCTCGTTCTAACACGCCCCCACATATCTACATCACTATGTGGAAAAATTTGCATAACGCCGCCCAAATGTTAACGCAAAGAAAGAAGGCGTAACTTTAATTCTCACTGTAGTATTGTTGACGCTGCAGCCATGTCCTGAAGACGCTGTGTGCTTCGTTGTGAAAGCGAAACTACTTTGGCCTTCCAAAAATGGACACGACTAGAAATCAGTGGTTAAGTTGTATTTACAACACTGTTCCAAAACTGGATAGCTGGCCAATCACAGCACACCTCGCTTTTCAGACCGATGAGCTTTGTAAAAATCGACG
>NW_015662288.1:68336-83289 GCF_001515625.1 Sinocyclocheilus rhinocerous | reverse complement strand
GTTTGAGAGAGGCGGGGCATAGAGGACCTACAATTACATACAGTATTTGAAAAATAATGTGTTTTTTGAACATTAAAGCATGTCAACATATTCTGTTACACCAAATACACAAAATAATGATCTTTAAAATAGCATCATATGACCCCTTTAAACAAGTAGACATCAAGTTTTGTCTTTTTATTCAACTTTTTACAGTAACACCAATCAGGTTTTTCAGCTCATTGTGCTTTATCATTCTTATGAAAAAATCATCACCGAGTCGTCTCGACTGTCACCTTATATCAGAATGTGGACACTGTGCCAACTTTCCCTGTCTTTATGTAATCTCTCTCTTATCACCCTCATTAGGAAACAGTGGGTTGAAAAGAGACAAAAAATGATAAGTTTTATCGAAACGGAATTCTTTTGTGTCCACCATAAAACACTTTCCATCACTTTAAGACTTTGTCAATAACAGAAACTTGCTGGAATTTAGTTTTAACATGTCGCATCAAACCCATTATGAAACTCACCCAGTTGCAAGAACACAGGCCTCATTTAGCGTTATTAAATTCCAAATGGAGAACTCGGATAAAAGCTGCACTGTTTATTTGAACAAATATGTAGGCCAAGGCCCTGTACAGACAGGTCAGTCAACACATAATAGATACATGAATTGAAGGAACTGCGGCACGTCAGCGATTGGCACATATAGAGTGGTGGTGCGATGATGGTGGTGTTTAGTGTCATTTTGAGAATAAAAGTGAATGTCCTGTAAGTCCTCGCCTCAACTCTGAGTTTAACAGCCTGTTTTCTTCAATTACCATTGCATAACACTTCATGCTTTTTGCAAGTCATTGTATACTAAGGCATCAGTTGGGTTGCTGATGTAATGAACACATTCAAAGACAAATATCCCTAAAAGGGCTCATTCTCTTCCTATTATAGAATTCAGAAATAATTCATTTACTTAACATTGTTCCAAAACCATTCTTTCATCCACGCAATTCAATGAAGATGCATCACGACATCGACGATGCTGAATTGCACTGGTCCTCTGCTTTTACAGTATGGAAGACAGCAGCTTGGACAAGCAAACATTGCAAAATATCTTCTTTTGTACTCAATGGGAGAAAGTTAATCATTGATAATGGAAAACAGACTGTACTTAACATAACATTACGTACATTTAGAACACAGAGTTTTCTCTGTTTGACAGCAGCGATGGGGAGATTGACATTGGCTGTGGTTCTTGATGTCAGAGATTGTTCATGCTCTCGCTTTACTCACAGACATAAATTGGATCTTTGTAGAACAGAGTTGGTTATGTGAGAACGTATCTGGAGAATCTCACTGCAGTGTCATGCGTGAAACCTGCGACATTCACTTTGGTCCTCACAAGAGTGAACTTGAAGGCCTTTATTGTTGTAAGTAACGTGCTCCTGAAACGGAAAATTAGATGAGCTATGAAGGGACGTGCCGTTTCGTATTCGACGATGCTGAATTGCACTGGTCCTCTGCTTTTACAGTATGGAAGACAGCAGCTTGGACAAGCAAACATTGCAAAATATCTTCTTTTGTACTCAATGGGAGAAAGTTAATCATTGATAATGGAAAACAGACTGTACTTAACATAACATTACGTACATTTAGAACACAGAGTTTTCTCTGTTTGACAGCAGCGATGGGGAGATTGACATTGGCTGTGGTTCTTGATGTCAGAGATTGTTCATGCTCTCGCTTTACTCACAGACATAAATTGGATCTTTGTAGAACAGAGTTGGTTATGTGAGAACGTATCTGGAGAATCTCACTGCAGTGTCATGCGTGAAACCTGCGACATTCACTTTGGTCCTCACAAGAGTGAACTTGAAGGCCTTTATTGTTGTAAGTAACGTGCTCCTCCTGAAACGGAAAATTAGATGAGCTATGTAGGGACGTGCCGTTTCGTATTATGTCAAATGAGTTAAAATGCAAAATGCAAACCTGTCCATGTCCTCCTGCATGTAAAAGAGATAAAGATAACTAGATAAAAAAGTTCGTCAAGACAAACTTTAAGTTGGCTTGAGAAAGCCGGACCAGAAAGTTAGAAAAAGTTTGAAAAGATTGATGGTTTTCCGTTTCAAGTTTCAAGTAGTTTTAAAAGCTTAAAGTTTGAATGTTTTGAAGGCAATACAGTCTGTCAGAGATGCAGCTGCTATAGAATACCCATGTGGTTGCTAAGGTCTAGCTATTCGGTTGCAAGGGTACTTGGGGTGGTTTTTAGAGCGGTTGCTAGGGTGTTGCTATGCGGTTGCTAGGGTACCCGGGGTGGTAACAAACCTAAAAAGACAGATTGAATGTATGTGATGCTATCTGACAGTGAATGTGGGATCTTTATGAAATCAATCCAAGATGGTTTTATTTATACAGAGCTTTAAAAAAATGTACATTGCTTCAAAGCTGCTTTACTGAAAAAATATTTCAGTATTAATATCTGAAATAGATATGTGCAATAACATACAGATAACGTGATGGCAGCTGTGAATGTGCTGATAAAGATATTGAGATAAGATAATAGGTGAATTATGTCTGAAAGGAACAGATAAGGTTCTCAATCATTGTTTTCTACCTGATAAATGCAATCAAAAAGGACAACAAACAAAAGCTCTTAAAATCAAGTTTTTGCTTGTATTGGAGACTCTTAACCCATTTATCAGGGGTCTCTGAGACAGGACTGGATATTTCAGTCTTACTTATGGACTTTGTGACTAAGATAGTCATAACATTCCTAAATCATAACATTAAAGCTTTCAGCTAAAGAATTTCTCATAATTTTGAACGGGAAAAAAAGTGGTCATTTACTCATCTCCATGTTGTTCCAAACCTATTTCTTCCACCGAACATAAAAGGAAATGTTTTGAAGAGTGCAGTTCTTCTGAAAAACAACAGCTGGCTGAAGAACTGCAAGAATCGTTGACTGATAATATTCCCCTCCAAGCTATTGCATTCTGAACATTTTGTACCTTCATTTTCCAACCCTTTGACCCTACCTCAGGTAAAAATGGGCGAAGGTCCATCTGACATCCAGTCATTCTGGTTCTACTTGACAAACCCTTGAAAATGTGGAGGTGAAAAGCACAAGACTCCTGAGATGCAACAAACATGGTACAACTCTTTACGTTGCATGTTTAGTTCAGCCAATCATCACCATTTGTTAGTTTGGAAATAAATATGGTTATATTGCTCATTTATTTATTTAGATTTCCCCCCAATTTGTGTAAAAGTGTGTAAATCTTTTAGTGTGAAAAAATTGTTATTTTATTAAATCAAGGTCAAATGCATTACATTTTGGGATACAGTAATCAGTGCAGTGTTCTGTATGTTCTAAGCATACTACAAATTTGCACTGTGCACTGTATACATATGGCAGAAATAGTAAGTGTGCTAATACAAACTTACATTCCCTAGTTGTCCCAACGCTCTTGAGTCTGCCCATACTGGAGATGAATTGTGCAGCACTGCCCTCTACTGGATATATTCATTCATAGATCATTGCTGAGCTTTTCAGTATAGGCAGAGGATTTGGAAAGCAAAGAAAATAAATCCAAATCAACCAGGTTAAAAAGTGAATTTAATATGCATTTGAAAGAAAATAATTCTTTAGGTGCTGATATTGTTTTTCAGTCATACAATGCATGCACAGTTATTAGCAAAATGCTGTTTAAAACAGTTTTAGATGAACGGATGCCATAGCATGTCACACTAAAGAACATGTGTGCTTCCCACAAGCATTAATGCCAAGTTGTCAAATACTCTAATGTCAGAAGACGACAGAATGCATGACAAAATATCACCCACTACTAAGAAAAGTCTTTAAAATTGAAGAAAAGAGACACCTACCAGTTAGAATGGTCTCTTTAATAACCACAGGAGGGCTCTAGAGCCAAGGGTTCCTAAGAGACCATGCATCTGATTGCAGGAATGGAAGAACACGATGGAGAATCCCTTGGCTGAACCATGAGGCCAGCTGTGAGTTACAGGAGTTAACACACTCAGAGCACTGATTACTCTAATAAAACTTCTCACGCTGATCACAAGCATTAATGCCAAGTTGTCAAATACTCTAATGTCAGAAGACGACAGAATGCATGACAAAATATCACCCACTACTAAGAAAAGTCTTTAAAATTGAAGAAAAGAGACACCTACCAGTTAGAATGGTCTCTTTAATAACCACAGGAGGGCTCTAGAGCCAAGGGTTCCTAAGAGACCATGCATCTGATTGCAGGAATGGAAGAACACGATGGAGAATCCCTTGGCTGAACCATGAGGCCAGCTGTGAGTTACAGGAGTTAACACACTCAGAGCACTGATTACTCTAATAAAACTTCTCACGCTGATTGTCCAAATAAAACTTCCCTCACTGGGAAGGCATAAACTTCACCGAGCGGCTCCCTTGGACAGAAAATGGGCACCACTATCCCAGACATAGTGGTAACGGTTTCCTCTCTTTCTTTGAATAAAAATTCTGAATGAAAGTCTCTGCACAGTGTGTGTGTGTGTGTGTGTGGACTGGACTACAAAAAGCACTGAAACTCATGAGGTATGAAAAAGTTGCAGCTAGACTGAACTGACAGAAAGGGTGTGATACTGAATTGAATATCAACAGCTCAAAAGGGGACACTTGAGAGAGAGAAACAGCGAGAGAGACGGAAGTTGAGTGGGAAAAAGAACACCATGTGCTCAGTAAACAAACTAAGTGTGATGCCAGAGAAAAGGGTCAACGAAACAGAAGAAAAAGTCTCTTCCGACAGAGCCGTCCAGCCAAAAAGAGTCCTGACCGACTTACTTCACCTCTGCTTTCTTTTTGTGCCCCATCCTGTTCTCTTCCATCCATCCTTTCTTCTCTTGTGTATCTACATCCTCTCATTTGCATCTTACATCCCTGAGTGACAGATTAACCTACCTTACTTTCCATATTATATTATTATTTTATTTTTTTAACTTTTTGATAGGCTATTATTTTATTGTTTTGCTTTTCAGTTTATTCAGATGCCATATTTAAGTTAGTCTACATAGTTTTACATCCCTAGATTTAATTCTCAAAACAATTAAAAACTTATCCAACCGAGTTCTTCCGGCTTAAGAAAACCGCGCGCTTTGGCAGGTGGGCGGGAAATCAAGATTAACGCGCGTGTGAAAAAGCCGCGCTCAAAAAGTCTCGGCACAAACCGGATTGTACCGCCGTCCGCGTTAAGATTTATGTGTCTGGTCCTTCTAGGGCACGCGGTAAATTTAACTTCCGCCACAACAAGCTTCGGTTTTACGTCGTCCAGCCTTCAGAAATAACCTTTAGAGTGTAAATAATTAAATTTACAGCTGGGTTAGTCCATATTTGACCCAAAGTTGGGTTGAAATAACCCAGCATTTTTTAGAGTGTACCCTAAAACCTTAAAATAATAATAAAAATAAATAAATAAATAAATAAAAATAATTTCTCTCTCCACCTTATACTTAAGTTAAAATATTCATCTTGTATCTTTTGTTGGTAATTTTTTAAATATATATATATATTTTGTTTGCTTATTTTACTTCCGCCACAACAAGCTTCGGTTTTACGTCGTCCAGCCTTCAGAAATAACCTTTAGAGTGTAAATAATTAAATTTAATTAGTTTTATATGATAGCCGCTTGTTAAATTTACGCCCGATAATTTAGATGCCAGCAACACCGATACCGTGAACAAGACTTTCCTAAACAGAAATTAAAACGCAGCATGAGCTTTTATGTGAAAGATAAAATTTTTTTTACTTATGTAATATAACTGTTGACTTTGGTATTGTGAAGTTAAAAAGACAAATTGCAGCAAATGCCACCAAAGTCAAATCAAGTCATAGGCCTTTTTGGGAATGAAAAGCTGAGAGGAAGTCATACAATCTGTTCAAAAGAACAACATTCAAGCATTCTGCTAATGCAACATTAATATATATATATATATATACACACACACACACACACACATACATATTCTACACAAACAAATACATAATCGTGACATTTTTTGGGGCGGCTGTGAAAATAAGACCTATAGCTTCGACCCTTTCACAACCCATTCAGCTTCTATTCTTTACAGACTCGTTTTTATTCGCGAAAAAAGAAAAGAAATAAATATGACATCTATAGGCTACACTCTAAAAAATAAATATATATATATTTTGTTTGCTTATTTTTTTTAAATTATTTTTAGTTGTTGTAGTATTAGTAGTAATTAATAACAGTGTTACATCACACGAATAGTAATCATAATTACGGTAATTATTTTTCTTCGTCCCCTTCAGCGCCTCTTTTCAAAGGGTTGCACCTGTTTTCTGCGCAGTTATTCAAGCGGACATGGATCGACCTCAAAGTCATGTCACTCTGAAAGTCGCAAAAAACTCCGCTCGGATAGAGAAAATAACGAGGGAAAATCGCCACAGAGCTAATTCAACATCCGAGGTCGTATTTATAAATAATGCATGTGTCCTCCGAACAACGGCAACATACAGTTTCTTCATTTCGACATATTTAAATCAAGCAGAAAAGTTTACAAAGGCTGAGGAGCGGAGGAGCTCAACAAGGGCTCTATTTACAGCCGGAGACACGGGGGGCGGGAGGAGGAGCGGAGGGCCGCTGAATTAATGAATTAAACAGTGCTGAGGCGCTGAAAGTACGCATTTCATCAACAATGAAAGGCAGGACTGAGACGAGAGGAGAAAGTTTTCAGATAGTGCTGCGAACAAAACTTTTTGAGGAGTTCCACTTAAGACGAGACAAGAGATAGAAAGAGAGTGAGGAGGATAGAGAGAGAGAGAGAGAGAGAGAGAGAGAAAGAGAGAGATAGAAAGGGCATTACATAATAAATCGGTAACATTCGACCGGCACTGACTGACACTTATTGCTTAGGACACAACTTGTTACTAGGATAGAACCGATTATAGCCTATATAGGTTATATATTTTTAACTTGACAGATTTTGTATATTTGCATATTTATTTAGGCTGGAGTTTTAAAATCGTATTGACTGTTTCAAATGTGTTTATTTTAATGATAAACATTATGAGACCGTGTCACTCTTCTGGCGCGGATGGTATCGGCAAAGTTGTCAGGAGCGCGCTACTCTCCGTTCTGAACGCTTTCACAACTTTCGCCTCAGATTATCCTCCGATGTGTCCCGAAACTGGAAAACAGCAGTGACTCTTGTGAATCACAAAACGAGAGAGCTCTGCGTTCAAGTCCTCTGTAAAAGGTAAGTGCTGAAGTAAACACATAGCCTAACATCTGTGCAGAAGTCACCTGTGAGGCCTAGAGGTCGATATGCTGCGATTGCGTTCATTTAAAACGAAGGAGATTAATGAAGAAACTAAACCATAAGAATGTCATTCATCTCTGCAGATTTGAATCCAGCAGCGTGTCTCATCCTTAAACGAGGCATGATGTAAGACATCAGGTGCATCTCAACAAGATGATTTAGGATGCAAAAACATATATCATTGTTAAATATTAGTACATAGAAATAAGTATTATAGTGAAAATAGGTTGTTCTGATGTGTAGCCTGCTGTTTGATTGCTCAAATGTCCTGTGGCATGTTTAATTTGTCATTTAATTAGTTAAAATGAATTAATAATGCACACGTTTAACTGTTCTTGCTTCAGTTTTATTCGAGTTCGTGTCACTCTCTTTCGAGTTTCAGTATGTTTAACATTATAATGCAAAATACAAACTGAAAAAGATTTGTTTGACAGTAAAATTGAACCGGCAAAAGCGATTTTTGTTTGTTTGATTGTTGTGTTTTGTTTGCCAAGCATTGGTTTTGGTCTTGCAAAATGCATTTGTGTGCAATAAATATCATGAACATTTATTACAGTTGTATTTCGATTTATAATCAGAACTTTTAGAACGTTTGTTTAAAGCTTTCAAATTCAATTTACAGTACAGTTCACTCTATTAAATAACACCACTTCTGTTTAATGCATGAGCTGTACAGAAATAATATTTACTGATGCAGAGATATAAAAGAGGAGGATTATCCGCTGCTATCAAAATAATTTCATAGACTCTGACTGAAACACAGCATCGCGTGGGCATTCTTTTCTTTTTCTTTTTTGTTCCTTTCAACTGATCTGATATGCTCCCCATTGCTCTTTCTGGCAAACATCAGACCTGGCAAAGTTTTTGGATTTTCTTTTGGGACTTTTCCCTTGCTTTCCCCCCCCTCGTTCATTGCAACCTGGTTATTTTGGAGATCTAAAGCCAGCCAATGAAATAACTGATCTGCCTAGATCAGATAACTGAGCAAAAGATTAATTAGAGGTTAATGTTGATCGGTTAAGCGGGTCGATTTGTTCGCAGCGTGATTTCCTGAGCACTTTAAAATAGAAAAGTCAAGTACGTTCACCTGCGACTGTGAGAATTGCATTGGATCTGGTGAATCGAGGAAAGTAAACGTTGCACATCCACAGAATACTGATGAGAGAGTTTTAATATCGGCTTGTTTTCTGTCCATCTCTGCATGTCATTCCTTCCTTTCTCTCTCTCTCTCGCTCTCTCTCTCTCTCTCTGTCTGTCTCTCTCTCTCTGTCTGTCTCTCTTACTCTCTCTCTCACACACACATGCAGTGTTGTATTTTTCAATGGTGGCTTTTGTCTCTTTCATCTCATCTCTAAACAAAAGGATTCTTGTGTATACAGGACAGCGAGTGAGAAAGAAAGACATCGAGGGAGGACAGAAAGTGAGAGAAAGAGTGAGAAAGAAGATGAAGACAATTTGTAAACTTTTGCAGTGAAGCAACATGGCTTCGTTTTGGACGCTCTCTGAGAACTCATGTGCATCAGTACAATAAGAGTCACAAGTTTGCATGCACCCCGTTATTCGTTATGACTGTTTTTCCACATTGCAGGATAATAATTAAGTCATAAAATAACACGCTGATAAATGGAAATGATGATAACTTTCCCTTTAAGTAGTGTTGGATTAGTTTGCATGTATTCTTAGACAAATATTCGTGTGTAGGCACAATGTAATTGTTGTCTCCAAAACTAATTTCATGCATTTCAAGCCTTTAAACCAAAGGTCTTTGAGAGCATGAGAAACATACATTGAGTCAAGTGCGTGTCAGCGTTTGTCTGCTGTATGTACTGTATCAGTGTGCACGCGTGTGGGCGCGTACTCGCCGGAGTTCGAAGGTCAGCTGTGTGTACAATCTGCTTATAACACGTGCCTCTGCGAGGAACCGTCCCCTCCCTCTCGGCTGGCGTTAGTATTCAGAGCACAGAGATCCAGACAGATACCTATTCATTCTCTCAGTGTGAGTCCAGAGAGAGAGAGCGAGGTCAGAGAGGGGAGAGCGTATCACATCTCCCTGCTACTCATTCATTTCATTTCATTTATTTTATTTGGTGCGGAAGGCAGAAGCTGAGTGAGACTAAACTTACCACTTAGACATTTAAACAAGAATGCAGAGAGGGAGAGAAGAGAGTGAGATTGAACAGTGTGAATGAATAGAGTCACCCTTGAAAGTGATTCCCTGTGTAACGTAGTTAAGATATTGGTTCTTAGTTATGTGTTCAAGTTGCTGCTTGTTTTAAAATTCACAAATGAGTCAATTGTTTGACATCCTAGAACAATTACATTAATGTGGATAGCGCCTCAGATCATTGATCCTGTAAGAATTGAATGAGTCAAATTAAATCAATACATATTGTTTCAAAGCAGCTTTACAGAAAATCATGATGGTAATGTTTATAATTTCTTAATATCACGTGTTTATAGTCACATTTATCAGATTAGAGCTGAGTGAAAATATATTTTACATTTTGCAACAATACAAGCAATCAAGAAGATTTGTTATATGGAGCACAAAACCAGTCAAAAAAGTCAATTTTTTTGAAATTGAGATTTGTGCATCATCTGAAAGCTGAATAAATAAGCTTTCCATTGATGTATGGTTTGTTAGGATAGGACAATATTTGGTCGAGATGCAACTATTTGAAAATCTGGAATCTGAGGGAGCAAAAAAATATATCCTAATGATTTTTGGCATAAAAGAAAAATCAATAATTCTGGCCCATGCAATGTATTGTTGGCTATTGCTACAAATATACCCCAGCGACTTAAGACTGCTTTTGTGCTCCAGGGTCACATATAGTATATATCGCTGTACAGGAGCATGAGAGCTGGGCGATAACATAGTTACATTTTGCAACACAATAAAGAAGGAATGTTTGAGCTCATATTGAGATTTTTTTTTATTAAAGACTTAGTATTTTGGCGAATTTGGCGAGTCAATGTTGAGATATCTTCAGATTACTGGCGATTTTTTTCTTAGGAGAAACACTTTTCTTCATTCTGGTCTCAATTTCTTTGAATCAGCTGGTGTTTTGGTGATTTTTAGTGGATGTACGAAGTCAGTTCTCCTCAGGTTCACAGAGGAACCACAGATGTAGAGAATCACAGTAACACTACATCTAGTCTTTCGTCATTTCAAACTGTACAAGCGCTTTCTTTTGACAAATGTTTTGCTTGAAATTTGTGTTTGTGCTATCTTTTGGTAAGAAAGAAGATATTTTGAAAACTTTTTTTTTTGCTTGCCCATATAGAAGTCAATGGTGTCTAAAGTTATTTGGTTCCCAGTGTTCTTCAAAATATCTTTTGTGTTCCACTGAAGAAAGTAATGTCCAGATGTTTTACTTCAAAAAGTGTGTTTATGTATTCTTATTCTTATGATAATTGCTATTTAGTTATCTGTAATGACATTCAGACAATTCATTCGTCTACGACATCAGACTATAAAACCATTATTGGTTCTTGAATAGAGTATGATTATGTAATGAAGTTTTATTCCAGGACCATTTTGGATAAACAATGTCAGAATAGTCAGTTTTATGAGCATGATCGCTGTACTTTTTCTAGCTAATGTGTGGTTTGCATACACAAAAAGTTTGATCTAAAGCTGTAGGGGAAGTGATTGAAAAAACTGTCCAAGAAGCATCTACGAAACAAAGTTTATAAAGGTGAAGGATTAAGAAGCGTCGTCCTCAGTGTAACAGAGGAATGCAGAGAATATGGAAAACATTGTGGTGTTCTTTTCATCTCTGATTCCTTCCTGCGGTTTTGTGTTTTTGGATGGTGAATAAGTTACCCTTTTCAGCGCTCACCCGGGCCAACCGAGCACGGCATGTGAGTTGGTCAGCGTTGACGACTAGCCTTTAAATGAGAAAGGGCAGCTGCTTCCACTGTGTGAATGAGGGGCATTTAATGTGCTTGGGCAGCTGGAGGGTCTGAATGTAGAGTCAAAAAAGAGTAACGGACCACCAGGGTCGCCCCCAAACCCGGCCCTGTACCCCTTCCTGGCACACACAAACCTCGAGAGAGAAGGATGCGCTCACGTGTCTGCGATAAAGATCGCTGAAAGCTATACTTTGCCCATTTCAGCTTTTAGAGAAGTCATTTTAAATACTGCTGAGAGTCGCTAATGTGTCCCTAATGTGGCTCTCTTTACTTGGACGATGCACGTCTTTCAGATAGAGCTCAGATAGAGATAGAGCCCTCTCTCTTCCCATGTGCTATTTCTTCTAAAATGCTACGAGACGACCTAGATTTTACAGACGGCGATAAGGTGACAGGTTTCTCACACAGAAGCTTAACTGCTGAATAGGTTATTTCATTAAAAATAACTTCTTTTTATGTCAGAGCAACAAGATACTGGTAGTTTCTGTAACCTAAGCTGTGTCATGTATGAGTCCCATCTGATAACATCCACTGCTGGCCAGAAAAAATAAAAAGAGGGAAATAAGTGGAATTATTGGCAAAATATAAATGGCAATGTGAAAACACAAAATGAGAGATCACAACATCATAGTTCAGTGCTGCTGCTGCAATTGTCACAGCAAAACCGGAACACTTAAACAAAAAGATGTCCAGGTTTCATGTTTCAGTGTTTTAGTAAATTCACCACTTAATTTTGAGTTAAAATATGTTGTTGTAACTTGCGTTACTGAGATTGTAACGAGTAATAATATTACCCAAATTTGATTAGTAATGCGTTATATTACTGCGTTACAGCAAAAAGTAATATACTACTGTAATATTATTACTTTTGTAATGCGTTACTCCCAACACTGGTCATAATTGAACATCAACCCAATTGCAGTCTGCATCTTGTCTATGTAGCAAACAGTCTAGTGTGCTGAAAGCTTTAGCAGTCTTTAATTAGAGTTTTGGATGAAGAAAGCCTTGTCACCTGTGCATTTTAGAAACTGCATTTGCTTGCACCAACACCAACAACTACATCAGTGGATGAGTTTTAATGCAGAAATGATTTAAGAAGCTCTTAGTTCAAAATCTCTGTTTGCAGATTTGACCTCAGAAATAGTGCAAATATTCATTGTTATCAATCAATATTAGCTAATTTGCAGAGTTTTATACTGAAGAGTCAAGACATGATATGTGTTATAAATAACTTTTTTTTTTAAATTTCCCATGACCTGTGTACATGCATGATTTAAACCAGGGGTAGCCAACCCTGCAACCCTGGAACTCAAGTCTGCAGGAAGGTAGAAGAAATTAGACTACTTATTTGAAACCATCTCTCTCTTCCCTCCTAGCTATGACCTCAGCCACGCCCCCTTCCTCCCGTAGCCCCTCCCCACAGAAGGTCTGCCACTCCCAGACACAGACAGACGTTCTAAAGCCACTCCTAGGCGGAGGAGGCGGGGCTTCAACAGGAAACGGACCTGCTGCATTGAGACGCCGTCGACGGGTGCTATCTAAAGATGGGAGGAGCAATGTACGCATCGAACACGTCAGCGGCCGAGGGACGCTTTACCTGCGTGACCTGTGGACGACCTTTCTGGACATGCAGTGGCGCTACAAGCTTTTCTTGTTTTCCGCCACCTTCGCTGGCACCTGGTTTGTCTTTGGAGTGCTGTGGTACTTGGTGGCACTTGTGCATGGAGATTTGCTAGGTGAGCAGGGAAGGAGATGTTCTTCAATAGGACCTGGATATTTATTTTCATAAATATCGCAACCCTGTTATTTCCATGTCTTTGTTTCTTGTCCTTTTCTCACCAGAGTTTGACCCTCCGTCCAACCACACGCCGTGTGTGATGCAGGTCCAAACCCTGACGGGAGCGTTCCTTTTCTCCCTGGAATCACAAACTACGATTGGTTATGGCTTTCGCTGCATCACTGAGGAATGCCCACTTGCTATCATCCTGCTTATTGTCCAGCTTGTCATCACCATGGTGATGGAGATCTTCATCACTGGAACCTTCCTTGCCAAGGTACAACTAAAACTAAATTAACTTGGGTAAAAAGTTGCTACAGCACGTAGCAAGTGTACAGTTACAATAATTATTATTTCTGGTTGTCTTAATATCTTCAATTTTGAAATGTTAAACTGTCATGTGTCATTTTGGCGGAAAACCTGACATGAGCCTGTTTATAAGCACTTCTCATTACAAGTTTGGGAAGAAGGCTGGCAAATGTTGACTTCCTAAATGTATAAGTGACCCAAACTCACAGCAAATACAGAGTCGGAGTTTGTGTGGAGCAGCATTTGCTGTGAACTGCTTGGTTCTGTGCTGCTCTGAGACACTGAAAACACTAGATGATCCATCGTGAGCTGTCCATGTGTAAAGGAACACAGTGCCGCGCTTCAGTGCATATTTTTATTCAAATAAATTGTAGCCTTTGCAAGTTGATATTCGTATTAAGTGGTATTTTAGTTTTATTTCGATTAAACATGCAGCTATACTGGAACTGGATTGAACTGGAACAATATCTGATTAAAAAAAATATTTTTGTGACTTTTGTGACAGTTCTCTCAGATCTAATAAGGCATCTATGTTTTCATCTGGGGTATGTAGGTAGCACGGCCGAAGAAACGTGGTGAGACGGTGAAGTTCAGTCAGCATGCTGTGGTCGCCAATCATGAGGGCCGACCTTGTCTCATGATCCGTGTCGCTAACATGCGTAAGAGCCTCCTTTTGGGCTGCCAGGTAAACACATCTGATGAAATAACATTACATTTTATATTCATTTCTAATGTAGCGTATGTGCAACTCAAAATATGTCCAATTCCTGTGGTTCCTCAGGTAACAGGTAAGCTTCTGCAGACGTCGCTGACTAAAGAGGGTGAGACGGTGCGTCTGGATCAGAGAAATGTAGCCTTCCAAGTGGACACGTCCAGTGACAGCCCCTTCCTCATCCTGCCCCTCACTTTCTACCATGTGATAGACGACAACAGCCCACTGCGGGCCTGGGCTGCCAAAGGTACAGAAGACTGGGAGAACTAAGAGGATAACTGGAACAATAAAATGTCATGTTGAAATGTTGGAATTCCAAAATGTAGCCGGAAAGCCTAAGCCTAGAATCGTCCCATTCGAAAAAATTTATTCATTACTTTCTACTGTAAGTCGAACTTGTATCATTGTTGCTCAACTGGAAGAGCATGGTGCTGGCTATGCCAAGGTCTTGGGTCAAGCATCTGCCAAATGGGTAAATGTAAAACAGAACAGGCACAGTGTCAGCTGGTGCAACCTTAGGTGTCTTGCTCTGTTGGCTCATGGATCATTCCTTTCGGTGAATGAACCAGCAACCATCTGGTTACCAGCCTTAAAGGGGTCATATGATGCGATTTCAATTTTTCCTTTCTCTTTGGAGTGTTACAAGCTCTTGGTGCATAAAGAAGATCTGTAAAGTTGCAAACACTAAAGTCTCAAAACCAAAGAGATATTCTTTATAAAAGTTAAGAGTTAACCACGCCTACCTAAAACGGCTCGTTCTAACACGCCCCCACATACCTACGTCACGATCTCGGAAGATTTGCATAACGCCGCCCAAACGTTCACGCAAAGAAAGAAGGCGTAACGTTTATTCTCACTGTAGTATTGTTGAAACTGCCGCCATGTCGTGGAGACGCTGTGTGTTTCGTTGTGAAAGCGAAACTACTTAG
>NW_015662288.1:54016-68144 GCF_001515625.1 Sinocyclocheilus rhinocerous | reverse complement strand
GTTTTGTAAAAATCGACGCGTTTCAAAAAGGCGGGGCATAGAGGAGAAACAATAATGTACAGTATGTGGAAAATAATGTGTTTTTTGAACTTTAAACCGCATAAACACATTTCATTACACCAAATACACAAAATAATGTTCTTTTTAGCAGCATCATATGACCCCTTTAAGCTTGAACCACTAGAAAACACTACTCCATTTCCTCATATATGCACAATTTGAACCCATCACATCACAGGCATTTTTAGATTACTGTAGCTATAACAGTAGAGCATAGTGCTAGTAAAGCCATGGTCATGGGTTCGATTCCCAAAGAATGTATTCCTTGCGAATTAAACCCATGACGATGTGTATCGTGAACGCAATATAATTAGCTTTTGATAAAAGCGCCTGCCAAATGCATGTGGGTTTGTTCATGCATTCCTTGGGAATTTAACCCACATGCATTCCTTGAGAATCGAACCCATGAGCATGTGTACCATAAATGCAATTTAAGTTGCTTTTGATAAAAGCATCTGTCAAATGCATGCTTTTTAGTTCTTTGCACATTGAAAAACCTACTGCTATAGATTGTGCGAGTGATTGTGCGAGAGTGCAGAGATGGCGCTGGCTGTGGTGGCAGATGAAGACTGTCAGTAGGATACACCTGAGAACAGGGACAGCGTGGTTGGGCACTGACCCCCGTGGCTCCAGCAGAGTTGCTCTGAGGATAGAGTGCTACACGAGAGAAACGTGAAACAGCAGTGTGGAGAGAGGTGTCAAAGACACCGGAGAAGCTCTGTTCCAGCGCAGAGGTCACGCTGCAGGCAGAAGGTTCAGGGAGTTCTGGCACTTTGAGCACACGCCGGTGCCCTGTTTCCACTGACACTTCACACCTGAATCAAGTGCTGGCCAAAGTGGCTCAATTTATGTTTCCATTTTGCCTCGCCTTGATTAATCATGAGGATAAATGCGAATTAGATTTGTACATTTACTGTTTGCTTATGCAAAACTTGCTGCCATGATTCTAGGATGCTTGGGTAGCTTGCTAGAGCATTGGTTTTTAGAGAATTGCTAGTGGTTGCTAGAGTGTTCTGGGTTGTTGCTTGCTGGTCCACAACAAAATGTAATGATGCGTTTGTGTACAGTCTTTATAAGTTAATCGCAAATGAACACCACCACAGTGTTGTAATTATAAGTGGGAAAAACTTAGGAACTTTAGGGATTTTCTTTGAGCCCTAAGTTTCGTATGTGGGAATGTGTCTTCGACTCATCATCTGTGAATTTGTGGAGGACAGCTGTTGTCCCACCAGTCCTTGCTTCAGTTTGAGCAATAATAATAATAGCACTCTACCAAACAGCGACACTTATCAGAAGTAATCATCCAACCAATAGCCAATGTAGCTTGCTTTTCGATGCTTCGATAATTATTTATTGAGGTACCTCCAAATTCACTGATTATGAGACTAAATGCAAACATATCTCCCCTCCATCATTTGATTTGCTCGTTTGATTTTTGAAGGTTTGCGTGTCAAAGTCAGAACCATGCTGGGAAATACAGACTGGACAAGCCACAAGGCTGGTCTGTTTTAGTGGTTTTAAGGGATTTTGAGTGCTTGGTCAGACAGGAAGACCAGCTTAAACCAGCTAAGACTACATTTTTCAGCAAGGACCTCTGGTGTCAGGATTGGCATTTGGGAATTACAGAAATCCTTTGTGGGAAAGACTGCAAAAGTTTAATTGAATATTGGGAGGTTAAAGGACAGAAGTGGATTTCACATTCTCTCTGCAATTATATTGTGTGCTGTAGAAAATGTAATAAAGACTTAGGTGAGGGGGGCATGTTTACAAGAACTTGGGGTTTCTATTATTGGCAGATGAGCTGCATTTATTGTCTTCTTCCTCCCTTCATCTCATTTTCTCTCTGTTTGCCCACATTCACTTTCTCTGTAGATGTAGCTTTCCCTCTTACTTTTATACATTCTCTCTCTTTGGCTGGAATGCGTGTATGAGAGCGTGCCAGAGAGTCTCATTAGAGGCACAAAGCAGCCCAGTTCCTGGTGCTGACACGCAGGTCGTGGATCCAGTTACGGTCCCAGTCTCTACCCCATCGAGGGCCCAAGCTATCAGACCCTCCGGTCCCCGCTTTTGCACTTGATTCACTGAATGTGACTCTCATCTCGCACGTCTGTGAGTTTTTCCTGTACGTGCATATCCATGTGTATCTGTTTATGGTTTCTGTTGTGCTTTTTCTCTCGTCTCAATGCTTCTGTGTGCTTGTAGTCTAGCCAGATCGCCCGGTGTAATTGACTGTAGTCGGATTATGCGGTTTAGGGTTATATTTAATAGACCCCACTTACGCCTAATGCTACTTAATCCAAATGAAACTCATGATGACTTCCCGTTTCACTGTGTCCTCCCAGAAATGACTCTGTTTTGTATGTTGACCGTTACATTTTTCTTTAAAAACCTGAATATGAAGTAGAAATAGCTATTCACGATTCTCCAATGGAAGCACATTTGCATATGAATGAAGAAACTGGCACGGGCCTTAAAAACATGTCCGAAAGCGTGCCGGTGCATTACAGTGGAAATCTGTATGTGCCAGAGTGGCTGTGTGTAAACGTACGTGTATGGATATGCGCCAGTGCACCAGTGTGTGTGAAGCTATAGTAAAAAAAAAACTAAATACACAGTGTGCCAGTCCGCTGAATGTGGCATTGTGTTTGCGTAAGAGACTGAGAAGAAGAGACACGGGCCTCTGCTGGAGCCCAGTGACAACTCAGCATATAGCTATATGAACCACCAAACAAGATGTTCTTCCATGAATGTGTGCTTGTGTATATTTGTTTGACTCAAAGACTATGTTTTACTTGTGGTTTCAAACTAGGGCTGCATGATATATCAAAATAAAATATTATGATAGGGCTGGATGCAGTCATCAAATCGTGAAGGCTGCTATTTAATTTAATAGATACAGAGTAGTGTTGTCAAAAGACCCGGTACTTCGGTACAAAAAAAATGAAAACGTTACGGTACCAGGTTTTTTTAAGTACCGGTGGTACCGAGTACCCAGTCAACCCGGTTCTTGATGCGGTATCCAAAAGGTGCGCAGATGCGCTCTCTTCATAAAAGCACTGAGACATGGTGCGGGTGTTTTTATATCACTGTATTCCTGAAGGAAACCGCCTGTCTTCAGAAAATTATGGATGTCATTTTCATTTCATCTTGCCTGTAATGCCTGATAAAGCAGCGTTTGTGAGCGCAGCGCTTATTTGATTACCGCCGTTACCGGGGAAACCTCTATGTCTCCCGCTCTACAAGCGCCACCTGCTGGCAGAGAATGAATTTGCATTTATATGCCGCCACAAATAGAGTGCAAGTCTGTGGGAAACGCCGCTTCTGTTATGAATATTATTCAATATTTTAATTTGAATGTCGGATTGAAATGAACATTGCTGTTATTAGAGTAGTTAATCGTTAGCATAAACGCGGCTAACGCTAATATAATGAGCATTAGAATGAAGATTCTCCTATAACTTTTATTAGGGTAAAAAAAAAAACAGGAGGACATGATGATATTTACTATTTTTACACACCAGAGGCTTTTAAATGAATTGTGAATCTAAAATATGCGTGCTAGAGAATGTACAAATGGTTAACATTGCTTGTGTCATATCAGTCAGAAAAGCAGTTCTGGGCTTTTTAAATTTTTTTATTTAGTTATTCTTGGCTGAATAACTCTAGAAGGTGTTCAAAAGCCCTTTAAAATTAAATATGTACACAGTTTGGATTAAATGAAAGTATAGTAAAAATTTTTAATTAGAATGTTTTTGTGTTTTGCTTTTTCACTGGTATTGGTACCGAATACTGAAATTTTGGTACCGTGACAACACTAATACAGAGTTTTAACATCTTTGTGAGCCTTTGTTCATTTACTGAGAATCAAGCTGCTGTGAGATGCTGAAACACTGTATTGTAATATACACGCAATTTACTCTGAAACCGACAGCGCACATTTATTTGCAGGCAAACCATCAAAATTTAAGCTTGATGTTTTAACTTTTGAAAATGAAGAATTTAAAATGCAAATATTAGTATTGTAATTTTATATTTGTACTGTACAATTTTTTTTGGTTTTAATATTTATATTTAATATTCACAATAAAAATCTAAACTTGTGACCTATGAAAACTCAAATGGAAAGAGATTTTTTTTAACCAAGTTCACTTTATGGTTCCTGAAAGAGGTTTGGTTCTTGAGTAAACCAAAGTGTGATTTGCACTCAAAAATTTCTCAAAGATTTTCATTTTTTCAGATTTCTTTTCAAAATTATTTTCATTTTCTGTGCAGTATTTTGCAAGCATTTTGGAACGATTAATTGTTTCCAAATGCGATTAAAGTCATATGAAAATAATATATAGTAATTTTCACCAGATCACAATATATATTGCAGAAAAACAAAATATCACATTGTCAGTTTTTTTTTTTTTCAAACATTTTGTTAAAGGAACATTCAAAAGAAATTACATTTCTGTCATCCTTTACTCACCCTCATGTCATTCCAAATGTGTATGACTGAAAGATTTTTTGAAGAATGTTGTCACTACTCGTGTGCATACCAAGATTATATTATTGATAGGTTGAAATGTATCTTAATAAATAGAGCTTTTAATGTTAGAAATTACTGTAGTGCAGCACCCAGAGACATTCCAAAAATTTCATGTTCAAAACATGCCATATCAAATTTACCCCATGCTTACATATTCATACATATAAACTGTAATAAAAAAAGATTTAATTCCTTAATTCAACTTATATTTGATGGGGACATGAACAATATATATATATATATATATATATATATATATAGTTATTTTTATTAGTTTTTATTATTTTGTTATTTTAGTGCATCAAGATTAACTGTAAATGAGAAATGTTGCTTTGGCAACTAGCTGAATAAGTTTTAGTTATTTACATTTAATTTTATATTATTTCAGTTAATGCTTATTTTATTTCAAGTAACAAAAATGTTTTTCATGGTTTCAGTTATAGTTAACTAAAATAACCTTGCATAATATACGTGAAGAAAAATTAAATAAGTAGAAACAAGGTAGAAAAATAAAAGAAATATACATCTAAATGGAGTAAGGAGAAGGCTTAATGAATAGATGTTCACATTAAGCATTACATAATATACTGTATAAATCATTTACATGATAAATATTGTATGAAGAATATCCAAATTCTATTCAATAGGAGAATGTAAATGAAAATAGACAAGCTCCAAAAAGTCCCACCCTAAAACTATTTGATATGACACACTGTGAATGAGATTTGAGAACTGCACCAATTTTATTCGCCATACTCCAACTCCAACTTTATTTATAAAGCAGCTAATAAAACAACTAAGTTGTCCAAAGTGCTGTACTGTAAGTTCAATTAAGAGAATATAATAGGAAATAATAAATAACCATAAAAAAAAACACAACATACAAGACAGACCCAAAAGGGTAACTACAGCGACAATACCTCAGCACTCATCCCTGATCAAAGGCTAATGAAGAATAATATGTTCTTAACTGCTTCATACTGAATGGAAGTCATACAAGTTTGGGACAAAATGGGATGAATTATATTAACCACTACTAAATTTCTGCCATCTGTTTGACTATATATCTTTTTTTTTCTAAGGTGGCGGGTGGACGGATCCGGAGCTGGCTGACTTTGAGCTGCTTGTGATCATGAGTGCTACTGTGGAGCCGACCTCGGCCACCTGCCAAGTTCGCACCTCCTACCTGCCCGATGAGATCCTGTGGGGCTACGAGTTTCCACCTGTCGTCTCCCTCTCCCCCTCCGGAAAGTATGTAGCTGATTTTGCCTTCTTTGACAAGGTTGCCAAGACCAAGACCCCACCCCTTTTTAAACAAGCCCCACCTCCAAACACCCAGTCGCCCCAACAACAAGGCAGTGGCGGTGGAGACCAAGGGGCGGATGTGGAGAAGATGCGATTGGAGGAGAGCTACCGGGAGGAAAGGGGGCGGGGCAGTGGGCGTGTCCGAGACCAGCTCAGCGTCCGCATTAGTAACGTCTAGAGAGCGGAAAACACAGATGAATGAGTGAACGGGGGTTCAGATGAAGATAAATTGCTTGAGTGCTTGTTTGATTCAGTGTTAGCCAACTTTTTTTTTTTGATGCCACTAGGCTTACCTGTTTTACAAGGTAGGGTGCCAGTAGAGTTGGCTAGCGCTGAAATGCACTGGCATACAACCATGAAATAGAGAAGATAAAGACAGACTATGTTCGGAAAAGCACACTAGCATACTACATTTCCTGTTTCTGCAGTATATAGTATGTATACTGTGCGTAGCATGCAAGTTTTCTGAATGAACAAAACACACAGATGATCTACTAGGGCTGCCACTAACTACTATTTTTATTTCGATTAATCTATCGACTAATTTATCGATTAATCGATTAATCTAAACGATTAATTTCCCACAAAAAAATCAACAATTTTACTTAAGAATATTTTATTAAACTATATTTTATTAAACCAAATGAAATCCAAATTTCTATGAAATCCTTTTTTTAAAGCAAAAGTAAAGTGCATCCATCTCATAGTCTCAAAGTTCAGTATTACAGTGTAAGAATGACAACATATCCTCGTGTTCTAGTCTACTAATAATAAAATTATAATCAAAAAACACTTTTTAAAAGAGTATTTACCAGAAATGTTATTTACCAGAATTTATTTAGGAGAAAAATGTAAATGTGCAGTATTTCTGAAAAAAAAAAAAGAAAGAAAAAAAACTTTAAAAAAATAAATAAATCAATAAAATAAATTAATTAATTGGAGATGGTTTGAATATATGTTTCACAAACATGTCAAACAAATGTGTTTGTAGAGGGTTAGGGTTATTTTTGTTGTACAGTACGTGCTGAATTAAGTGATAACGCATTGTTCCAGGTCAAAATAAACATGGATTGACACAAAAATGTAGCAGTTTAAACATGTAACAAAAGTCTGTTGTTTCAGCCACCATTCAGCATTATGTAAAGACAGGAGCAAAATGTATTTTCATACAGTACATACGCATGTATTATATATATATATATATATATATATACAGTGGGTACGGAAAGTATTCAGACCCCCTTAAATTTTTCACTCTTTGTTATATTGCAGCCATTTGCTAAAATCATTTAAGTTAATTTTTTTTCCTCATTAATGTACACACAGCACCCCATATTGACAGAAAAACACAGAATTGTTGACATCTTTGCAGATTTATTAAAAAAGAAAAACGGAAATATCACATGGTCCTAAGTATTCAGACCCTTTGCTCAGTATTTAGTAGAAGCACCCTTTTGATCCAATACAGCCATGAGTCTTTTTGGGAAAGATACAACAAGTTTTTCACACCTGGATTTGGCGATCCTCTGCCATTCCTCCTTGCAGATCCTCTCCAGTTCTGTCAGGTTGGATGGTAAACGTTGGTGGACAGCCATTTTTTGAAATGGCGCACGTTGCGTTCCCAGATTAACGTTATATTAAACCCAAACTCACAACACCATGCAGAGATGGAGTTTGAGGTGCTCCACACATGTAAATGATAACAGTTCCTGTGGAACTACTGTGAACGGAGCCGCTGTGTGACGCATGTACTTAACCTACACGCATGTAAATAATTAAAGTGCATATACTGTATTAGAACTGCATCACAAAAAATTTATTAAATCGTAGCATAATTATGCTTAATTATGATTTTTAAATGGGTTTAATATATCATGCAGCCTTGGGAAACAGTCTAATAATGTGTTTTATGGATTCTCGTCCGTGAAATGCGCCACTTCCGGTATTTTGCCGGTTAGTCGACGCGAGCAAAATGAAGTCGAGGGTTTTTAAAAATCGAATAGTCGAATAAAATCGACGAATCGCGACAGCCCTATGATCTACTATGGCAAAAGTATTGGAAAAACATGCCTCGACCTATATTTTTGGAAAACTCCAAAAACATACAACTCACTGCAGTTTATAGTTGCAATGAGCACTATGGCGGTAAAGCACCAACAACTTTTATTCCTATTCACACAGATTATGATAACAAGTAATACATTTTGACGATCACAACTAATAATCACATAATCAGCTCTATATGTATGACTTTTCTGACATAGTAAACTTGCTCGATAGCTCACCCGGTACAGCATTGCACTTAATGCCATGCGAAGCAAAGAGTCTTCTGAAATATGACTAATGATAAAAGAGCTCAAACGGCGTGGTTGCCTCAGCAAATGTGTTATTATCTCACAGTTGCTTTTGTTAACACTATCGGTTACATTTAGGGTTGAATTTAATGTAGATGGTACGTTATTTTCATACAAGATACAAACAATAACCTTTTAGTGCCAGTCACCGGACATTCATTTCCGAACTATACATCGCTATTCGTACAGCAACCAACGTAGCCAGATTCATGTTCATCCGTTTCGAATAAACTGTACACTGTATTAGCGCCACTTAGTGGTCATTTCACGTATTCCACAATGCAATGCACTCAAAATTATGATTATCAAGTGCTGCTTGTAGTGCATTAAAATGATATGTTTCTAGAGCAGGGGTGTCCGATTCTGCTTCTGGAGGGCTGGTGTCCTGCAAAGTTCAGCTCCAACCCAATTAAACACACCTGAACCAGCTTACTAGGCACACTAGAAACTTCCAGGCAGGCGTGCTGAGGCACGTTAGAGCTAAACTCGTTTTAAACTCCGTCACAGTTCCCTATATTTCTTTATTGGGCTGCCAAAAGTTGTATTAAAATGCGATTACAACTGCAAAATAATGCACATTAATTTTTTAGCTAATAATTTGTTCAGTTAACAAATGACAACAATGTCGCATGCGACTATTTGAAACTCGTATCACTGCATAATGCACATTGTTTCACATGATACTTTAAAAAATAGTATGCTACATATGTTAGTATGCTAGTGTTCCATTCCGGATATAGTTGGAGTCTGTAAATGAGAAATACTGTAAACTACTAAACTATTAGACCATGTGGAATCAAATGATGATTCAACATAGATCTGCTGCTTTATTCATGACCTAGGAAGGACTACTTCACCACCTTGTGGCCAAGAAAAGCAGTGCCACAGATTTGAGACACTTTGAGAAGAACAACTATTCTGTAAACTCTGATGGACAATACCTGATTTTATAAACACATGGATATCGATCTATTTTTGCAGAAGGATTATGGATTACAGTGGACTGGAGGGTTGCTTGTCATTGACTGGAAGAAATCATAATATTTAAACCACTGTACTGTAGTTAATGATAGGACACACTTTGAGAAGAACAACTATTCTGTAAACTCTGATGGACAATACCTGATTTTATAAACACATGGATATCGATCTATTTTTGCAGAAGGATTATGGATTACAATGTTGCATGTCATTGACTGGAAAAAAATCATAATATTTAAACCACTGTACTGTAGTTAATGATAGAGCAAAGGTACAACATTTAGAGTGAGTAACTTGTGCGTGTCTTATTGCGAGACTGCATTGGATGTGATTTGTATCAATATTTGTGTCTAACAGTGCCAGTATAGAGCTATTTTGGGTAAAGATCTAGTTTTTTTTCTCCATAGTTGATCTTTTGTCACTGGAATAAACATAATGTTGGTTAACAATACTAAAAGCACTTTAACTTGAGGAGGAGGCTTTATTTTTGAGATTTTGTTTGGGTCCAACTTAACTGTACATGGCCTTTTATATGTGAAGATAATGACAAAGAGTGAAAGAATGTATTTTGGATTATAGAAATTGTAAAGTCAACGTGCCTATGAATAACAACAACAACAACAACAACAACAACAACAACAACAACAACAACAACAACAACAACAACAACAACAACAACAATAATTAAGAGCTGTTTATTAAGTCAGGTACCACTGTTACTGTTGTAAATTACTATTGTTCATGCATTGTGTTATTGTTATTCAACAAACTCCCCATTGCACAAATTATCGAGGTGAAATGTAATTAGTTTTATAAAATTAATTTTATGAGAGATCAGATGTAAGCTTTTCAGCTTGCAAGTGATAAACCACCTATGACACATTATTATTATTATTATTCAGCTGGTTTATGTTGTTGAAAAAGAATGAATTTGGTTTTATCGTTAGCACATTTTGCCTGTCTTCAACTGTGGCTGTAAGGAAACATCTGTTTCATGAATTTCCTTTTGTGTTTAGTCACTTTCATAACTGGACTTTCACCACTTTAACTGCTAATGATCTCAAATGACTGTTTTTAATAAATGAGAAGTTTTGAAACAGTTGCACAGTGATTTTATCAATGTGTTTTCAATGAACAGTGTGTTAAATCACAGTTTCGTAACACCTGGTGTGATTCTGAGGTGAGAGTTAAAAACTCCCGGAGTTTATTCCCTAGAATTCCCAGCATCATGAAAATGAAAGATGAAATTCATCTGAATTCATCAGTCACTCTAAAGCATGGCTTTTTTGTGTGAAAAAAGGTACAAAACTGTCACTGGGATTTATACGCTGTCAAAAGGTGGACTTTAGGGTCCTAATATGTCCTTTTAAGGTAATATGCACTTTTAAAGTACTAATATGTACGTTTTAGCTTTTGTACTTTAGGGTACTGCCCCAATGATGGCTTGATAGATGGATAGATAGATACAGTGTAAAAAAACAATCAACAGTCTTTTACCGTTAAATTCACGGTCATTTTTTACAGTGTAGATGTGATATTACATTGTGATGCATTAATTGTACAGTAAGAGTCACATGATCGAAGCATGTAAATGAACAGGAAGACTTCATTTTTGAGAGTGGAAGCTATGTCTCATCCTGCTTAAGACATTTACTACAACAGATCTTGCAGGTGAGAATTTATGCTCTCGTCATGTGATCGATTTCATGTAATGAGTGATATGTGAATGCATGCATATTTGGTTTCATTTGAATTCATAGTGAAATAGACGGAGTCATTTCATAACTGTGCAGCGTGTGCACAGCTGTCTGAATGTGTGTCTGCAGCTCTTCAATTCTGGATTTGACAAGTAATATGCACTTTTGACAACATGCTGGTTGTTGTTTTGTGTGTGTGTGTGTGTACATTAAAGTTGAAATGACTGGTTAAAGCGTTCCCTGGTTAAGAAGGTTGAGCTGTTTGTGGTGTAATTTGCACATTTCTATGTAAATGGGTAGACATGTAAACAGTTGCATGAATTATAAGAGCACAAATTTATTTATTTATGTAATGTCTAGGATTTCATTTAGAATCATATGTTTGTGGAGTATGTTAAGTAGGTGAAACTTTAATTATGAAATTCCATGTGAATTATTTTTATGTGTCAAGAGTGTGTGTACACATTGAAAAATCCCCTCAAACCCAGAGGACGTTCAGACTTTCCACCAGACTAGGAGAAAAGTTATGATGATATGCTCTGCTAGTTGCATAACTTGACCTACAAACACATACAGTAATCAGTCGTTTTCTATTTTGTTGCACTTTACAGAAGTACGTAAGTCTGAGACTGTAGTGGAAAAAAAATTATTAGTGAACAAAGTTGGTCTAAGCAGTTTGTTGAGATGGAATTATTTATTAATTTATTAATAAGCCATTGGTTTGATGCTTTCTGTAGGTAAACCTTACATTCACTTTTCTGTTTCCGGCCTGCAGGTGCTCAACAGGAAATCTGGTGCCTTATTTCCAGTCGAGCTGAAAGCTATGAAACTCATTCTGCGGCTGATTTTTTTGCTTAAGTTTAGGTGTGTATCTACTTTATGAAGGATTTCCCAGTTTAAAACAGAATCGAAAGATTCCCCTCAGGTTCTTGTGAAAGTTAAGTACTGAAGGAATGGTTCACACAAAACAGCACAAAACAAAAAAGCACATGACTTTGTGGAATACAAAAGAAGACAACACATCCTGATTTTTCTTCACAATCAAAGCACACAGCATCAGGAGTACACTCTCAGAAACAAAAGGCCATCACTGGAGTGGTATCCTTTCAAAAAGCTACTAATATGTACATTTGAGAGACCAATATGTACCCTTTAAGAGTAAATATGGTACAAAGGAGGACCTTTCGTAAAGGTACTGCACCAGTATGAAGGATTTCCCAGTTTAAAACAGAATCGAAAGATTCCCCTCAGGTTCTTGTGAAAGTTAAGTACTGAAGGAATGGTTCACACAAAACAGCACAAAACAAAAAAGCACATGACTTTGTGGAATACAAAAGAAGACAACACATCCTGATTTTTCTTCACAATCAAAGCACACAGCATCAGGAGTACACTCTCAGAAACAAAAGGCCATCACTGGAGTGGTATCCTTTCAAAAAGCTACTAATATGTACATTTGAGAGACCAATATGTACCCTTTAAGAGTAAATATGGTACAAAGGAGGACCTTTCGTAAAGGTACTGCACCAGTGACAGCTTTTTTACCTCTTTTTTTCCTGACAGTGATATAGTCCAGAAAAGTAGCCCATACAGCTTGTGCACTATATTTCAAGCAATTTCCACATTTCTTGCATTTTATGTTATTTAAAAAAAAAAAAAAAAATCTTACAGACCCCAAACTTTTATATAATGTATAGTATAGTATATGTGTTTGATGTTACTATATTGAAGTCAAAGCAAATTATTAAAATATTATATCTGGTAATGTTTGATAGTGTATTTGATATATCTGGAAAATGCTGATTTTTTCCTGCCCACTATTAGAGTAATGTTAGTGTAAAAAAGTTTTTTTTTCTTTCTGCAACATGCAACCTGTATGCATAAATATATATTTACATTGTGTTGTCAGATATGATTGTTCTGGTATAAAACAGCGAAGAGGAAAAATGAAACAAGTGAGTAAGTATGACAATGCATCTAATGCCTCATTTGTCTGTGTAGCCTAATCAACAACTTGATGATTTCCCTTATGGTTGATGTACAACACACTGAATAGTTGAGTACATATCAGCATCGTGTGAATCCAGGTGTGTAACATCAGGCAGGGCTGTTTGTCTTCTGATGGGATTGGCAGAGCTGCAGCTGCATGTAGAGATCTCTCTCCAGATTACAAACATCCTGAGGGACAGAAACTACTGTGCTGATATCAGTGTCGTTCACTAATTCTTTTTTTTTTGTACCATGTTTCATAAACATGGAAGTAGCCAAATGTCACCATGCTTAAATCTCACAACACACATCACGGCCTTCTCTAATAAGGCTAGTTTATCATTTTAATGTACGTTCACAATTCTGGAATATACAGGGGTTGGACAAAATAATGTGAACACCTGCGAAACAAGCAATTTTTCTTTATTAAGATGTGCTTTACCACCATTTGCCTTTAATACTATCTCCAACCTTCTTAGAAGATACTCATACAATTGTTGAATAGTCTTCAGCTGAATGTTGTCTATCAAAACATCTGCCAGGTGCTTTAGGGATTTTGGAGGAGGGAGTAAGACTATTATTCAGCAATGAAGACTAAAATTGGTCAAAAGTGACAGTAAAGACATTTATATTCTTACAAAAGACTTCATATAAATGCTGTTCTTTTGAAATCCTGAAATAATGCATAATGATTTCCACAAAAAATAGTAAGAATCACAGCTATTCCACAGTGTAGCACAAATTTGTTTAGCTTTTCTCACATTCTGTGGTGCTAATTATTATTGTACTATATTTAGGTCAGGTGAATTTTAGAACTTCTGGCATTAAGTATGATACATTGGTTTAGTACAGATAAGCTTTTGTAATTTTGCATATTTTAGCAGCCCCAGACCATCACACTACCACCACCATGTTTGACTGTTGGTATGATGTTCTTTTTATGAAATGCTGTGTTGGTTTTACGCCAGATGTAACGGGATACACACCTTCCAAAAAGTTAACCTTTGTCTCATCAGTTGAGCAGAATATTTGCTCAAAAATCTTGGGGATAATCAAGATATTTTTTGGCAAATGTGAGACGAGCCTTTGTGTTCTTCTTGGTCAGCAGTGGCTTTTGTCTTGGAACTCTCCCATGGATGTCTCTTTCTTATTGTTGAATCATGAACACTGACCTTAATTGAGGCAAGTGAGGCCTGCAGTTCTTTAGATGT
>NW_015662288.1:46272-50642 GCF_001515625.1 Sinocyclocheilus rhinocerous | reverse complement strand
TTAATCACAGTTCTTTCATGATTTAACAGGAGGGGGAACTTAATTTTTCACGTAGGGCCAGGTAGGTTTGGACAGCCTTTTCCCCTTAATAAATGAAATCATCATTTAAAAACGGCATTTTGTATTTACTTGCATTATCTTTGTGTAATATAAAAATTTGTTTGATGATCTGAATCTTTTTGTTGTGACAAATATGCAAAAAATTTAATTAAAAAAAAACAGGAAGGGGGCAAAAACCTTTTCATGGCACTGAAGCTTTGATCACAGAAATAAATTACATTTTACAATGCATTTACATAGAAAACTTTTACTTTGTAATAATAATATTTCACAACATCACTTTACTTTTTGATGAAATAAATGCAGCCTCGGTGAGCAGAAGAGACTTCCATCAAAAACATAAAAAATAACTCATTATAGACAACTCGGTCATAAATTAAATTTTTAATCATGCAGGTTTTGTCGCTGATTGCCAAGTGAATCGTTATGGATTGAAAGGAAGCTCAATCTGCCCATCTGAGCAGCAGTCCCAGAAATCAGTCACGTCTGCTAACTATAGTTGGATGGCACTGATTCAACAGGAAAGAGATGCTTACAAACTCAGACGAAGTTTCCCCTCATTTTGAGAAAAGAAAGCCTAAACGACTCATACTGGTCTTTGACCATAAACAACCTTGAGGAAAATGACAGTGGACTATATGAGGCGCTTCAGAAGTGTGAGGGAGAAACTCTGGCTATATTCACACTTAAAATAGAGAGTTAGATCTATGCATCTCATTTACACTGCATGCTTAGAACATGATATATACTTCAGTATCTCAGCTCAGATGTTGCTGCGAACTCATCTGTGGTGTTTTTCCATACACGGTCTCTAAGCCTGTAATCAAAGTGAATGCATATGACATTAATTCGTCTGCTGGAGTGTGTCGGGCCGCAGTGAACTGTTCGGCTGATGGCAGCTGGGCCACGTTTTACTGCCACCAAAATGTCTGTGCAATGACACAAGCCTCTCTATCCTGCATTAACATCACTGTCACTGCACTGGACAGCAGCGGCATCAAATGCCACGTCAACAACCACGCGAGCAAGAGTCATTCTCAGACTCCCATTATGTGTAAGCATGCTTATTTTAATACTCATTGTCAATACTAATGTCATGTTTCACACTGTTGTACTTTACCCTGCAATCATTCATCCTTAGTCAGGTTTGGGATTTCACACTGTACATCTGTAAACCCTTAGTTCATGTTCTTATTTGCATATTTATGTGATTAACCTGTTTAATCCCAATTTTTTTTCAGACATGAAAATATGTAGATGTGTCATTAGTAAACCTTTGAAGTAATCAATAATTAAGTTGGCTTGAAAAAGTAACCCGATTCAGATCCAATAAACACGGTTTACTGCAAACTGGGAGAGATATGACACAAACACATACTGTACATATCTGAGACGTCACTTCAGTGGAGATTTAAACCACAGAAGATCTTTGTGACAAAGAAAAAACTTGTTCTTTAATGTAAATTCTGTGTGTTTTCACTAGTGAATAGAAGCATCATTGATGGATACAATACACACTGTGCGCTGCCTGCTATTTTGTGAAACAGAATACATTCTTAAAAATAAATGTTCATAAAGAGTTTTTTGTAGTGATGCAATGGAAGGACCATTTTTGTTTCCCTAAAGAACCTTTCAAAAAAAAAAAAATAGTGTGAAGAATATTTTAATAATCTCAGGATCCTTTAAAGAAACATGTGTGGAATGGAAAGATTCTTCAAGGAACCATCAATGGAAATAAAGAACCTTTATTTTTAAGAGTGTATGCAATGATATACATTTCAAACAGTCCTATATTGTTGTCCTGTGACCTCATTTTGTTGCATGTTTAATTCAGCAAGTAGCACTGATTTGAGTTGTCATCTCTGAAAAGTGTGTCGTTTTGCATTTTAATTATTAATCATTATGCAGTGACCTGATTAACTCAAACAGTCAAAAAGTTCTGATTATATCAGGGTTGTAGTTTTATGGCATTGATTACAGAAACCCTGTGATACTACAGCTTGAGATACAGCAGTGCTGTGACAATCAGATAATCTAGACAAAGTGCAAAAAAAATAAAAATAAAGAGTGCATCATTCAGACACACACAGACATCATAAATCAGTGTATGAATCTCACCAGTCAAATGAAAGACTTCATGCTGCAGTGCATGATGGGAGCCACAAACAAACAAACAAACAAAAAAACTCAACCATGAATCCCAGCATGCATTTCGACATGAATAAATTATACAGATGAATTGTCTCACTATTTATTTTTCCTGTTTTGTTGTGACTTTAGTTGCTTGTTTTGTGATGGTCAGAGATTATCTGTGTTTTATTGATCGTTGAGATTCATACGCTGATTCTTGATGTCTGTGTGTGTCTGATGCTGCAGGAGTTGAAAATTTTTTGTGCAAATTGTTTTTGATAAAAAACTCAACCATGAATCCCAGCATGCATTTCGACATGAATAAATTATACAGATGAATTGTCTCACTATTTATTTTTCCTGTTTTGTTGTGACTTTAGTTGCTTGTTTTGTGATGGTCAGAGATTATCTGTGTTTTATTGATCGTTGAGATTCATACGCTGATTCTCGATGTCTGTGTGTGTCTGATGCTGCAGGAGTTGAAAATTTTTTTTGCAAATTGTTTTCATGTTGTTTAGAGTAGCTGATTGTCACAACTCGGCTAAATCTCTGAGAAAGTGTATTAGAACAAGGTTCAACCATAAAATAAACATCACCATAATAAGAGTGTTACCTGAATGTGATCAGTGAATCAGGTCACCCCATGATTACTGTATCGTCAGCATCAATAACAGTCTGATCCTGATTATATTTGTCTTGGCTTTTCTTGATATAGTAAACGTATCTTATAAACACACAGTTATCACAGCCAGAAAAAAAGCACAATAGTGAAAGGTCAGGAGCCTAATAGCTAATAGCTTAAACACTAATCACTATAATGGTTACTGAATGCAATAAAACATCAGTCTCTGTTAATTCTCAGTAAGAACTTCTGTAGACATATGACAGAAAACTCAAGTCAAACTGGTTAGTAATAAATGAAGCTGGTAATGCTGAGTTGTTTAATCATCCTCTGCTGGCTCTTGAATGGCTCTTGAGGGTCTGGTCTTCAACACACCTCTGGTCTTGATTATTTATTTTATTTATAAGAATTTATTTAGAAAGGGACCATGTAAGGAGCTTGAACAAGGAGTTGTGAAGCATGTTCCGAAAGAAAGGGCCTGGTCTTCTTGATGTTGAATAAAGCAAATCTGCAGGACCGGACAGTTTTAGCAATGTGGTCTGAGAAAGCCAGCTGATCATCAATCATAACTCCACGGTTTCTGGCTGCTTTTGAAGGAGTTATGGTTGATGTGCCTAACTGGATGGTGTAATTGTGATGAAACGATGGGTTTGCTGGAACCACGAGCAGTTCTGTCTTGGCAAGGTTTAGTTGAAGGCGATGGTCCTTCATCCAGCAAGAAATGTCTGTTAGACAAGCTGAGATGCCTATAAATCTCGGTGTCTTTCTCAGAAAGACTAGGGGTGTAACCCTGGTGTAAAATAGTTCCTACATCACATCCAATTCCCATAGAGAATCATTAGTTAGTTTCACTTCACAAGCGATATAGTACTTTATTTAGATTTTGCAACTTGTGTGAAAAATACATTTGATTAACTTACATGATTAAAGCAGCCTACAAGCAGTGCAGGTATGAAAGCAGGAGGACTAACACACAGTATATACCAAAAGAATGCACAAGCGCAAATCAAAAACTGTCGCACACTAAAATGTGGATGAAACAACCAAATCGTCTCTATGATGACGACATCTACACTCTTAAAAATAAAGGTGCTTCAAAAGGTTCTTTAAACCAGTGAACACTGAACTCTGGGGTTTTACAGTTACTTTGGGTTGGTCTGTAAATATTTCATGATACAATCTTGAGTTAATAAGTCATCTTTTGTAGGGATGCACAATATTGGATTTTTGCCGATATCCCGATAATTTTCAACTCATTTTGGCCAATAACCGATGCTGATTCCGATATATAATTATTTTTAATTTTGGTTAGTTTTTAACAAGAACTTATTTGTTAGAATTAAAAAAACTGTAATAAAGTTCTTTTATAATGACAGTACATTAAAGGTGTGAAAATAACTATGAATAAACTATATATTAATCACTGCATTTTTTTTCCCAGAAAGATGCAGTAGTAACCTCAACATTTTATTTTAAGATTTAACATTTGTAAATGGTCTAAAGCAAAAGAGTTGCAAAAATTCTGAAAATCTTTTAGAGCTCATAATTTGTTTAAAAA